>NW_024412446.1:11714311-11725132 GCF_014898765.1 Herpailurus yagouaroundi | reverse complement strand
ATATATATATATATATATATATATATATATATATATATAGCTAGGACCACCTTTGGTCCTAGTTCTGCATCTAACTAATTAGGAATAGTAGCTAATACATGACTGATCTCAACCACTGTTTTCTACAATATGAGCTTTTAGCCAAATCAAAATCCCATTCAAATAACATCTCTGCCACTTACTAAGCTCATCTTCAAAAGGGACATAAGAACACATATGGCACAGTGTTCTTCTGGAAAATAAATATCACAATGAAGGCATTCAGCTCTGTTTTAGAACACAGCTTATATTTAGTATATGTGAAGTCCACTTCTTTAGTTCCTCTTTGCTGTAAGAAATTTTCACTTTTTAAATCACTAGTTTTCTAAGTGGTAAGAAGTAGGAGAATTACATTTCTGCTACATAACAAGAATTAAAGGTTTGTGAGGAAGATAATGGAATCAATCCAATTCAATAAGATTTGCAGATTGCACTGAGGCTATCCTATCAGCTAAGTGAGAGGTAGCTGTCCTGTCTAGAAGACCAATTTCCATTTTAGTAAATGCATCCAATGCCCAGGTATTACAAGCCTTGATGGGAATATAACTGACATATTCATATTCTAAAGCTTGCCAGAAATCCTCTTCTAAATGGCCCAAGGGTAACAGAAATGCTTGTAAAAAATCATTGTCATTATACAAAGAAAACTTGATATTTTTAAATGAAAAAAATTAAGTTTATTCATTTATTTTGAAAGAGAGAGAGAGCATGAGCAGGAGAGGGGCAGAAAAAAGAGAGAGAGAGAGAGAATCCCACGCAGGCTCTGCACTCTCAGTGAGGAGCCTGACACGGGGCTTGAAACTATGAACTGTGAGATCATGACCTGAGCCGAAATCAAGAGTCAGTTGCCCAATGGACTGAGCCACCCAAGCATCACTAAGTGAAATTTAAAAAAAAAATTTTTTTTCAACGTTTATTTATTTTTGGGACAGAGAGAGACAGAGCATGAACGGGGGAGGGGCAGAGAGAGAGGGAGACACAGAATCGGAAACAGGCTCCAGGCTCTGAGCCTTCAGCCCAGAGCCCGACGCGGGGCTCGAACTCACGGACCGCGAGATCGTGACCTGGCTGAAGTCGGACGCTTAACCGACTGCGCCACCTAGGCGCCCCACTAAGTGAAATTTTTAAGTAAACATATTGAAGTAACTCACCGACTAGGTGGTAAACTTAAAATTCCAAAGTGTACACAAACTAAAAGCTAGTTTCTCATAATATTCTGATAAAGGTGTTAGTGACAAGGGCAAACATGCTGTTGAGCTCAGAGCTTAACACATAAGAGACAGACACTGTGTAATAACATAGACTCCATAAAGGCTAGTGAAAAATCTTTCACTTGTATCATGAGGTAACATTTACCTTTTTAGATATAGGAAATTCTAGCAACATGGGTTAATATACTAAGAAAACTTGCTAGAGACTAGTTATCATAAATTTCCAGACTGTTTTTACAATTGATAGGCATTTCCTTTGTGTCTTATTCTACTCAGGCTGCTAATAACAAAACACCATAGGCTAGCTGGCTTAAAAAACAGGAATTTCTTGGGGCACCAAGGTGTCTCAGTCGGTTGAGCACCTGAATCTTGATTTCGGCTCAGGTCATGATCTCGTGGTTCATGAGTTCTAGCCCCACATCAGACTCTGTGCTGACAGTGTGGACCCTGCTTGGGATTCTCTGTCTCCCTCTCTCTCTGTCCCTTCCCTGCTCGCTGTCTCTCCCTCAAATTAATTAATTAATTTAAAACAAACAAACAGGAATTTCTCACAGTTTTGGTGGCTCGGAAATCCAAGACCAAGGTGCTGGCCGATTCGGTTCACTGGGGAAGGTGGGCCTCCTGGCTTGCAGGACTTCTCTGTGTCCTCACTTGGCTGAAAGAGAAGGAACTCTGATCTCTTCCTCTTCTTCTAAGGACACTGATCCCATCACAGGGCCCCATCCTCATCATATCATCTAAACCTGATCACCCTTCCAAAGGGACCACCTCCAAATACCATCGCATTGGGGGTTAGGGTTTCAATAAAAGAACTTTGGGAGGATACAAGCACTCAGTCCATGACACCTGGTAGTATAAAAATCAAACACATCAATCTCTTAGTGGTGTCCACCACTATTTAGGTAATTAAAAATTAATAGGGGTAAAAAGAACAACCCCCAAACACTTTGATAAATTCAGCAAGACACTTCATCAATTTTGATTTCTGCTTGGCAATCCACATTATTTTAGCCTTCTATTTCACAATTTCCCACAACACTAAAAGAAAATGTCATTTGAATATCAAAGGAAAATCATTCAGGATGTCAGATTACAACATAAAAAAAATAAACATTTTAGGTTCCATTTCATTGTGTTGGTAACAGACATTGCACAAGTCAATGTTACTTAGAGAAACACTGTCATCTTCATAAATGCCATATTGTAACTTGGATTATTCAGAAAAAAATGCAGACAAACCATGAGCCCATCTTCAGGAATAAGGATCCATGAGGCTCCAGTAAAGGTCATACAAATAATTCATTTCGGGGAGCTTCTCTCTTAGCCCTTATTTTACCTCTCTCCATACCCTTCCTTCATAGACTTTCTCTGGCATACAACGTAATTCTAATAACCTGAGAGAATGAACCCAGGCAAATGAACATTTTATCTATTTCTAATAATCACTGGCCACACAATGTTCATGTACAAACACATGCACATCCAAGCATTTGCCTATCAAACACCCACCCCCCGTACTCACCATATATGCCCAGAAACACCTATGTGAAAAGGACAGTTAACATTTACAGTTAGTATATGGACCAGACACTATAATAAGCATTTTACAGGTATTTCATTAAAATGTTTTTTTAATGTTTATTTATTTTTGAGAGAGAGAACGAGCAAGCAGGGGAGGGGCAGAGCAAGAGGGAGACACAGAATCTGAAATAGGCACCAGGATCTTTTTTTTTTTTATGTTCATTTATTTTTGAGAGAGAGAGAGAGAGACAGAGTGTGAGCAGGGAAGGGGCAGACAGAGAGGGAGAAAGAGAATCCAAAGCAGGCTCCAGGCTCTGAGCTATCAACACAGAGCCTGGTGTGGGGCTTGAACTCATGAACCGTGAGATCATGAACTGAGCCAAAGTTGGTCACTTAACTGACTGAGCCACCCAGGCACCCCTAGGCACCAGGATCTTGAGCTGTCAGCACAGAGCCTGATGTGGGACTCGAACTTACCAATGCGATATCATGACCTGAACTGAATCAGATGCCCAACAAACTGAGCCACCCAGGTGCCCCTACATGTATTTCATTTAAAAGCTCATTTAATCCTCAGCTCTGTCTGATGGAAATAATTTCATTCATGACCTCTGCTGAAGAGACCACCATATTTTGCCCATGTAATCCCACCACCCATCAGGTCCAGGATACTGGAGAAGACATCTTCTTAGCTGAGGAGTATCTGTCCCAAACATGGGATAAAGTCTATCTTTAAGAAATTCATGTTGCCACTCATGGGAATACAAGTTAAATACAAAGAGTAAGGTAAATGGTAAAGTAAAATGTAAGATAATGAGAAAGCCAAGACACATGGGGGCATAACATTAAGTTGGAGTCCTAGAATGAAAAGCCATCAATCCCAATTGCTGGGGTACTTAAGCCACTGGATCCCAGAACCACCCTCAGGCTCCTGCTCTTTTCAGTTTGTTTGGCTCTTTCTGAAGTCCCATGCCTATATACTCATATAACAAGTTCCCTGACTGAGAAAATTTTGAGTTAGCCTCAACTCCTTAAAACTCAATTAGTCTAACCAGTACCACCTACCCTAAATCTTTGAAGATGGATCATATACCAAACATCCTCAAAAGTACTGGGACAATAGTGGGTTTTACCCCACAAATCATTCCCAGAGAACAAGGTCTGTTTGGTAGTTATCTTCAAGAGCATTAGATCTAATGGAAGTGACTGGTTATTCTCTATTTTCAATGAGAAACGAATGATTAAAAAAGGTAGGGGAGGGTTCCCATTGTAATAGGAGGAATTTCAATGAAATTTCCTTTAAAGTAATGGCTTTTTTTGTTTTACACTGGAAAGACAACAGAAGGAGTCCTCTCTGGATGAAAAAGACAACAAATCATTTTAGAGAAGCAGGAATTTTTAAAAATTGGAATTCAATGCACATGTCCCTCTCTGAGTCTCCCCATGCCATGACGGCTGCACCACGGTAACCAAGAATCACCTCATCAGCTCTGGCACCCCAGGGTCCCACGGAGCCATATGGAAAAGATGGTAGCCTGCAGGTGTTTACTACACATTGCCAGAGGAAACATCATGAAAAGCCCCAACAGCAGCGTTTAGAGTCCAAATACCTCAATTCAAAGTTTAACTCTACCTATTCTAAGTTTCTATGTTAGGATCTGTAAAGTGGAGAGGAGAATACTTTTATCAGATATTGTGAGGATTAATAACCATTACCATGCAGAAAAGCATCATGGGAGCTGTACATCCCTATAAATTCTTAATATTTGTGATAAGAAGAAATTTCTTACAGAATAATTAGTAGTGAAATTCACTTAGGAGTTAAGAACGTGGACTCTAGGATCACACAGACCTAACTTTGAGAGCTAACCTTCTAGATCACTAACCAGGTAATATTGGACAAGTTATTTCAATTCCAAATCTCAGTTAGCTGTAAAATGGGGTGAAATAGCAACTCACCTCATGAGCTGGTATGATATTAAGTAACAGGAGATCATGAGTATAAAGCATAAAGCCCTAAGATTCACACTCATTATGTATTGCAAATGTTAATAGTAGTAGCAGCCACATTAAGTGGTATTTCCAATACTATTTATAAACAGAGCATCATCCCAGATACAGAAACACTTTGGAATGCCCATTCCCAAGAAGTAACTAAAGAGCAGGAAACCTTGAATGTGATACTCATTTTTTATACCAACCAGCAAGTGGCATCACTTAGGTGCACCGTGTTCACTTCTCATGCTAATAGCAAAAGGAAATTCAATGTAGCTTCTCCAGCCACAAATATACAGTCGTCCTTTAGGAAGAATTTAGGACTGGTGAACCATAATGAGGAATTATATTCTCCTAACATCAGTGTTCAATTTATTGTTTCAAGTCTTCAGATATAACCTACAGACAAGGCTGAAATCTGGCAGGAAGAAAACACTTTTTGCTGTAATAAGCTAACACATCCTTAGAGCTGTCATTTTGACTCCTACTTAAATATTCTTTCATTTACCCAATCATTTAACATATATTTAATGGCATAGGATCAAACATTGGCTATTGACAGTAAGCAAGGCACATACGGCCCCTATCTTTTACAGCTCACAGCCCACTGAGTACACAGCTGAGATAACCAGCAATTACCATCCTGTGTGTGGAAGTTGTGTTAGGAGAAATCTGCTTTGTGGGTACCTGGAAAGGAAACCCTCCCCTATTCTCAAGGTAACAATTCCATAATACTCAAGACACTGAACTGGTCTCCTCTCCCTATTAAATTATGACTCTCAAAGAGAGAATCCAGCTTACTCGTCTTTATTTTCTCCATAGAAACAGAACTATTACTTTCCACAGGTACTTGCCTAGCATGTATCCAGCTGACTGGCCCACTCAACATCTATTCCAACCTCCTTGTACTTTTCTGCAAGACTGGAAAGTAAAAACATCCCCCAGCCACCCTTGTTCATCTGGCTATCAGTGTGACTTTGTATTTGCATGTAATTGGCACAACCGAAGAGTTGTTTTAGAAATGTGTTAAATGGAGATAAAAGTAGTCCTAGAACCATCCCTTAGTGGTGTAGACTTCAGCAGACACATGCAGCTGGAGCCAACAAATTCAGCAGTGACTTGCTGGGTTATGGCCGAGATGGAATGAAACTGGGGCCAGAATTTTGAATAGCAGCCCCCTGACCTCCTGGGATTATAACCGTGACAGGGCTAAAGCAATTTTGGCGGGACTCTTATTCTGCAGTCCTTCCCAGAGGCTCAGCCTAACCGCTGTTTCTCCAGCATTTAAACAATGTTATAGCCAACTAATTCCCTGTATGAAGTCCCTTTCCACCCAAACTAGCTGGAACCATTTCTGTTATCGGTAACGAAACCCCCATCTTCTGAACCAAATGGAATTTGTCAGAAATATATACCAGGCCCCACCGTCAGTAACATGAAGCACTAGAGCATAAGATGAAGCCACACAAGGTGTGTACGAATAGTAAGAAGGAGCACACCATGGCCAGACCTAACTACTTAAATAATTCTGCTTCAGATGGTTTGTGAATGTGTTGGTCTGTCAGTAATCTGGAGCCAGTCAAGGCCAATCAACGTGGTTCTATTGCAGGCTTAAACTGGCCTGCAACTAAGTGGACAATCTAACAAATTTAAGGATGTGTCGTGGTCTGCACAAAGGTCTAGAAAGAAGGAAGTCAAGAGCAGGCACACTGTAAAGAAGATGGGGACTTGACCAGCAGACAGGAGAAACTTCCCTTGGAAGGCTTGATTCTGTCGATTATAAAAACAATGAAACTCACCATGTAGGTTCTCTACCTAATTCCTTTGGGTCTGCTTACAAATTCATTATAGATTTTTAAAAATACCTAGCTAGTTGCCAATCATGTGGTGATTACTTTGCACCCACATACTCATTTTCTTCTCTCACCCACTCTTTCTAGATCCATTTTATAGGCGAAAGCCTGCAGCTCATGAAGGTAATTGATATACCCCAAGTCTTATAGACACTGGTTGGCAAAGCAGGGATTCTCTGGCTCTGTGACACCAAAATCAAATTCCTGAATGACAAGTTACATCATGCTGCCCCCTGCAAAGAAATTCCTTCCAGGGAGAGAATGCAGTGACCAATTGCCATTAGTATTCATGTCCTCTTGCCAAGCATAGTCTCTGTGAAATAAACAATTGTATCTGGCTGTACAACAGTCTCTTTTGAGTTGAGATAACCTGATTTTTCAGACCCCATCGACTCCCTCAAATCTGATACACCAGTGAGGTAAATTGGAGGAATTGACCAACTCAAGAACAGGCTCAGAACATGCTGGACCCACCAAAATGCTGCCATCCTTGGGCTCCCAGCCTGGATAGCCTCTTTTGTAGCTGCACACTGAAGAAAAAGTTCCCACTTAGACTGAGCAGATGTACAGGGCTGCCTCTGCCAGCAAAATAGTGGCAGGAACAAACTGCACATTGTCTTTGTTTCATGTTCACCAGGTATAAATATGAAACAATGTTAGAGCATGGGAGGAAAACACAAGGGGCCTCCAGACATAGACCAAACACACATCTGGTGTTTACATGAAAGCATGCAGGGAGGATGTGCAGTTTCAACGACTGCTAGGCAATGACAGTGGGTCCTTTCCCTCACTGGCTCCTGGGAGACCATGGGGCTCTGGATCTCACAGTGCTATGGCATTACATAGCCTTGAGACCAGAACATCACTGACGTTTCAGCAGTTACCCCATTCACTTTCCCAAGGCTTACAATACATTCTCTAGAAATAACTCCACACTCTATGTATATCCTTTCTTTTCAAAAGCCATAACCCCTATTTCTCTTTCTCCTCCCTCTGTCATCAGGAGGCTGCTGTGGTTTAGGGGGAGGCTCTTGGGTGTTCACCATGGCATGCCATGTCACCATGGCATGACACAGATTTCTGAGCTATTTCGGTAGGAGGCTTGTCCCATGTTGTCCTCACATGAAAGATTTTCAAAGGTTGTAGAATTCCACAGCTCAGTCTTATCTTGACTAGTCCCTAAAGTGCAGGTTTAAACAACAACAGGGAGTATTAGCAGCTGTTTTCATGATGTAATTTCAGGATCAACAAGAAGGCCTCTCCCACACTCATAAAATTATATCTCCATTTGGCTAATGAGGCCTAAAAATTCACAGATTTATTCTTTTAAGCTGTGGCTTCCTGCACTTACCACATTTCAAATACCCCTAGGAAACCAGTATATTAACCTTTTTCAGTCATTAACATCCTACTGAGCTTAGTTTCTCATAAGTTCCACCTACAGGAAGGTTTTAAAAAGTAGGACCAGAAAGGGGAGCCTCAGAATATGAGGCTTTAAGACACAGAAGGGATGGGGGTGGGAGGTGGAGAATGGTCTCTGCCTTTCTGGAGCTCAGCTCTAGGAGGGGTGGGGAAGGGAAGAGTCAAATGCATGGTTTACAGTCACTCCCTCCACGACTCCCCCACCTTCCTGTGTTCTATATGCTATCTGAATAACCTATGTTATATTTTTCAAACTAAAATAAGGAGTTCAAGTTGAGCTTCCACTGAAAACTCAGTACTAGAAAAGAAAAAAAAAAGATGTGGTATATATCTACAATGGAGTATTACTTGGCCATCAGAGAGAATGAAATCTTGCCATTTGCAAATATGTGGATGGAACTAGAGGATATTATGCTAGGTGAAATTAGTCAGAGAAAGACAAATATCATATGACTTCACTCATATCAGGACTTGAAGATACAAAACAGATTAACACAAGGGAACGGAAGCAAAAATAATATAGAAACAGGAGGACAAAATATAAGAGACTCTTAAATATGGAGAACAAACAGAGGGTTACTGGAGGGGGTGTGGGAGGCGCAGTGGGCTGAAACATTAAAGGGCATTAAGGAATCTACTCCTGAAATCATTGTTGCACTATATGCTAACTAATTTGGAGGTAAATTTAAAAATATATAAAAATTAGAAAAAAAAAAGATAGAGAGACAGGGTAACTTGATCCTCTGCAAATGTAACAAAGGCAAAGTCCTGGAACAATTTGCGAATGAAGCCATCTACCACTTCTCAGTCCTGGCAAAAGAACTGCTGCAGCTTATAGGCAGTCATGTCCCTCTGTAAGACACCCGACAAACGCCTTCCTGCTTCTCAAAAGCTCATCTGGGCTTCGATGAGATTCAGGAAGTTTGCAGTCACACCATCGTTCCTTGATCGTATGTCTCTACAGGTGACATGACTTTCACCTGGGTTTCCTGTTCCATAAAACAAACACAGCCAAACCCCTTTGAAGGACTAGTGTGAATATCTCTCCTGACCTGAACCATAAAACCTCTCCAAAGCCACCAAAATATTCTTTCAGATCCTGTTTGGTTGTTTTCCACGGGAGACCCAACACTCTTAAATCGGACGTTTTCTGGATGGCTCTCTTCACTTTCACCGCTGAAGAAGCAGGCATCTGTCTCGTCCCTTTTTCTTTGGCTATCTTTGGGATAAGTTGACGACAGGTACCAGATTCCCCCAGCCAGCATCAGGGATGTGCAGAATGTCTTTGACCAGCCGGACGCCTCTCATACACTGAGACGCTAGATTCCGATAGTGCAGTCCACGTGCTCCCAACAAACTGGGCTGTCACTGTGGACAGCAGCACTGTCCCATCGTCTTCCGATGGTATTTCAATGAGCTCATTATTCTCATCTTTGGTCACCCGAGTACATTCAGACACCTGCTCTTATTTCTCCACTAGGCCGCTGCTAGGAAGCCTGACAGGGAACCCGAAGCAGCGAGGGATCCAGGAGCAGCCCAGCTACCGCTTCGCTCCCACGAAATGGCCACCTTGTAACTCTTTACAGAAGAGGAAAAAACACCACCGTGACCGCCACCATTTAATAACCTTGCTCTAAGTGTGGAGAAAGCAACCACCCGTCCCCAAAAGGAAACTTCGGCAGGCTACACGTATAGGACATATGGAGCCTATACTTGCAAGTGCTTACTTACGTGGGAACATGGAAGGGTCACCTGAGTCCCTGATGGCCCAGATGGGGTTCTTTGGAGGTGTCTGAATGAGTTTTCTTGTGTGCTCCCTTAGAGAAAGCTAGCCGTGAGACGACGCGGCCAGAAACTAGGAAGCCCTTTGGTTCCATCAGCGAAGCCCCGACCTTTGGGGAGGAACGGACGCTCACGGAGATATCCCGGGCCACATTTGGTTTGTGGGTTGCTGCAGCTTTTGGCTTCTTTGCACCAAATTGGCTGTGTTCTCATTGGGAATGGAAAACACCTGCGCGATGGGATCCATCCACGGCAATGCCCTCATGTGATTGGATTTGTTTTTACAAAAGGGGGAGATTTGACCATTGGGTCTTTCGTGTCCTCTCCACAAATAGGAGTGAAACAAAGTCTGATGTTGGTTTGCATCTTGTTTGTGGATCTATGGCCACAGGTGTTATCCATGTGAGATGTTTTCTCTACCTCTGGATGCTATTGCTAACACCAATTTGTAAACAAGCTCCGTTAATGTGTTTCAAGGCAAGCTCTTGTAAACATTGGGCATTCTAACACTCGGGAGGATCAGAACAAACCTAAATGTGTTTCACATTCACGTGAACGGGGTGTGTGTGTGTGTGTGTGTGTGTGTGTGTGTGTGTGTGTGTGTGAAATTTTCTACATTCAGAGTTTTATGTTACTCCAATAAGAAAGTTGCCTCACAGGAAGGGACACAATTGATGGCCCAGAGAGAGAAAGAGAGATAAAAATTGAATACACCTGCCCTCCCCGCTACACCCACACCCACATCCACACCCACACACCCTTTCCCAATAGTCAGAAGAATGAGGAAGAGGAGGAAGGCAGGCAGATGCTAGTGATTCTAAACCCACCCCTCCCCCTCCCTAAGCACAAGCGCCAGAATTGGTGCCCACCCCATGGCCTGCTCCTTCACGTCTTCCACAGGGCTGAAAGCAAACAGAAACAAAGCCACTTTAGCAGGAGGGAAAGACAGACGGAGATGGGAGATGGGAGATGGGAGATGGGAGATGGGAGATGGGAGA
>NW_024412446.1:11689746-11714301 GCF_014898765.1 Herpailurus yagouaroundi | reverse complement strand
GGAGATGGGAGATGGGAGATGGGAGATGGGAGATGGGAGATGGGAGATGGGAGATGGGGAAGAGGAAGAGGAAGAAGAAGAGGAGGAAGAAGAGGAAGAAGAAGAAGAGGAAGAAGAAGGTGGCTGACACTGATGTGCAAAAAAAAAAAAAAAGATGAAATAAAAAGATAAAAGAAATGGAAAAATGTTATTCCAAAACTTTAAATCTGCCCGGGTCCTTGCCAGTGGCTCCCTTGCCACCTCTCCCTTCCCCACCCTCCCCCACTCCTCCTGTTTCTGCATCACTTGGTGTGGCTCCAGTGATCTCCTCAGCCATCTCCAGTGGTGGGGCCTCCAGTGAGGGCGCCTTTGGGCCACTTCCTGATGAGGTTCAAATTGGAGCACCTACCAAATCAGCAGAAGGGGGCCAAGAGGTCCCCTGGGCTTCAACTGCCCACTTCAGACTTTCCCACAGGAGCCTGATGGAGGGGAAGTGAACTGTTTGACCTTTTAGTGGACACAGATGTGACATATTCAGTACTAAATCCCATTCAAGGTTGATTGCTTATTTAAAACAGACATGTTTTTGGAGCTTTCAACATCAAACACAATACAGATAATCAGGCTTTATTCTTTGTTGTTGTTGTTGTTGTTGTTGTTGTTGTAGTAAAATCATCACTTGAATTTGGTACTCTCTGCATTACAAGCCTTTGGGGTGGGCAGTGGAATTGCCTTGCTTCTGTCCCAATGCTGAGCCTGTCTGTGATTGTGGTTATCAAAAATTGTGGCCCTTATAAACAAAACAACACGTTTTATCCCTCGTTTTACAAGAGGTATCAAAAACAAAACAAAACAAAACAAAACAAAAAAACCTTAACAAATACACCCTTGTTCTACCCTGACACTCACTTCAGGATCCATCCCTGAGGGAGAAGCCTAATCACCTTTTATGTGACTTAATTTTATTAGTTAACTAGTACCTGTTTCAGTTTGTCAGGGAAAATTACTTCAAATGATGTTTCATTTTGTCTGTCTCATACAGTGTCCATGGGTGATTGTTGAGAGGATATAGGTTAAATACATAAAAAGGTTTATAGGTAAACTTTTAAAATGGCTTCCCAGATCTTTGATAACCTGGGACTTCAAAGCTTTGCTGAGTTAAGTGATAAATTGGGTTAAATTCATCGGACATCTAAGTCTTTTTCACATAAGATGAAATACTAAAGGGTGAATTACTAAACAGTGTATTTTGTTTTGTTTTTTGTCTTTTGCCTTATTCAAAAAAACTAAAGACACTTCTGTCTGTTAGTAAACATGTTTCATGCTTTTTTTTTTTAAGATTTGTTTTTAGGTCTATTTCCTTATTTTTGAAAGAGAGAGAGAGAGAGAGACAGAATAAGCAAGAGAAGGGGAACAGAGGATCCAAAGCGAACTCTGTGCTGACAGCAGAAAGCCCAATGTATGGCTCGAACTCATGAACCGAGCCGTAGATCATGACCAGAGCTGACGTTGGAAGGTTCATTGACTGAGGCACCCAGGTGTTCCCGTAAAGAAAATTTTAAGAACACCTATTTCTGTATGCATTTAAATGCTAATAGACTGACACTTTAGAACAGTGTACATTTACAATTGCAATTGAGCATAGGGCCATTCCTTAGAAGTGTATGGAGTGATTATCAAACTCTTTTTGTAAAATTTAAATTCAAGTTAGTTAACATATAGTGTAGTATTGGTTTCAGGAGCAGAATTTAGGGATTAATCACTTACATTCAACACCTAGTGGTCCTCCCAACAAGTGTCCTTCTTAATGCCCAACACCTATCCCATGTCCCCTCCAGCAACCCTGACTTTGTTCTCTATATTTAAGGGTCTCTTAGGGTTTGCCTCCCTCTCTGTTTTTATTTTTTTTAATTTTTTAATGTTTATTTTTGAGACACACACACACACACACACACACACATTGTGAGTGAGGGAGGGGCAAAGAGTGAAGGAGACACAGAATCTGAGGTAGGCTCCATGCTCCGAGCTGTCAGCACAGAGCCCTATGCAGGGCTCAAAACCACTAACTGCGAGTTCATGACTTGAGCTGAAGTCAGATGCCCAATCGACTGAGCCACTGAGGTGCTCTAGTCCCTCTCTGTTTCTCTTATTTTTCTTTCCTTCCCTTCCCATTTGTTCATCTGTTTTGTTTCTAAATTCTACATATAACTGAAATCATATGATATTTTCTTTCTCTGACTTATTTTGCTTAGCATAATATACTCTAGTTCCATCCATCCACTTTGTTGCAAATGGCAAGATTTCATTCATTTTGATTGCTGGGTAATATTCCATTGTATATATACACCAATCTTTATCTCTTCATCAGTTGATGGACATTTGGGCTCTTTCCATAATTTGGCTATTATTAAGAGTGCTGCTATAAACATTGGGGTGCATGTACCCCTTTGAATCAGCATTTTTATATCCTTTAGTAAATAGTAGTGCAATTGCTGGGTCATATGGTTGTTCTATTTTTAATTTTTTGAGGCACCTATATACTGGTTTTATATAGGTTTTTATATACTGTGTATAGGAGCCTATACACAGTGGCTTTACCAGTTTATATTCCCCACAGTGCAAAAGGCTCCCCTTTTTCTACATCCTTGCCAACATCTGTTGTTTCCTGAGCTGTTAATTTTAGCCATTCTGACAGGTGTGAGGTGATATCTCGTCATGGTTTTGACTTGTATTTCCCTGGTGATGAGTGATGTTGAGCATCTTTTCATGTGTGTATTAGCCATCTGGATGTCTTAATTTTTTTAATGTTTATCTTATTTTTGAGAGAAACAGAGACAGAGAAGGAGACACAGAATCTGAAGCAGTCTCAAGCTCTCAGCTGTCAGTACAGAGCCTGAGGTGGGGCTCAAACCCACAAAGCATGAGATCATGACTTGAACCAAAGTTGGACACTTAACTGACAGCCATTCAGGCACCTGCATTTGGATGTCTTCTTTGGGAAAATGTCTGTTTATGTCCTCTGCCCATTTCTTCACTGGATTATTTGCTTTTTTGTTGTTGTTGAGTTTGTTATGTTCTTTATAGATTTTGGATACTCACCGTTTTATCTGACATGTCGTTTGCCAAATGTCTTCTCCCATTCTGTTGGTTGCCTTTTTGTTTTGTTGATTGTTTCCTTCACTATGAGGAAGATTTTTATCTTGAGGAGAGTCCAATAGTTCATTTTTGCTTCTGTTTTCCTTGCTTCTGCAGACATTTCTGGTAAAAACTTGCTGTGGCTGAGGTCAAAGAAGTTGCTGCCTTTTTTCTCCTCTAGGATTTTGATGGTTTCCTGTCTCACATTTAGGTCTTTCATCTATCTTGAATTTATTGTGTGTATGGTGTAAGAAAGGGGCCCAGTTTCATTCTTCTCCATGTCACTGTCCAGTTTTCCCAGCATCACTTGTCGAATCGACAATCTTTTTTCCATTGGATACTCTTTCCTGCTTTGTTGAGTATTAGTTGACCATACATTGTGGGTCAATTTCTTGTTTCTCTATTTGGTTCCATTGATCTATGTATCTGTTTTTGTGCCAGTACCATACTGTCTTGATGATTACAGCTTTGTAATAAGCTTGATGTCTGGAATTGTGATGTCTCCAGGTTTGTGTTCTTTTTTCCTTTTTCTTTTTTAAAAAAATATTTATTTATTTTGAGAGAGAGAGACAGAGAGTGTGAGTGGAGGAGGGACAGAGACAGACACAGAATTCAAAGAATGCTCCTGGTTCTGAGCTGTAAGCACAGAGTCTGAAGCAGGACTTGAACCACAAACCATGAGATCACGACCTGAGCTGGTCAGACACTTAACTGACTGAGCCACCCAGGTGCCCCTGTATTCTTTTTTTTCAATATTACTTTGGCAATTTAGAGTTTTTTTCTGGCTCTGTACAAATTTTAGAATTGTTCTAGCTCTGTGAAAAATGCTAGTGTTCTGTTGATAATGACTGCATTGGATGTGTAGATTGCTTTCAGTAGTACAGATATTTTAAAAATATTTGTTCTTCCAATTCATGAACATGGAATGTTTTTCCATTTTGTGTGTGTATTTCTTCAATTTCTTCACAAGTGTTCTATAGTTTTCAGAGTACAGATGTTTTACCTCTTTGGTTAGGTTTATTCCTAGGAATCTTATGATTTTTTTGGTGCAATTGTAAATAGGATGAATCCCTTGATTTCTTTTCTGCTGCTTTATTATTGGTGTATAGAAATGCAACTGATTTCTGTATGTTCATTTTATATCTTGTGAATTTGCTGAATTCATGTATCAGTTCTAGCACTTTTTGGTCAAATACTTTGGATTTTCTACATCCATTTTACGTCATCTGCAAATAGTGAAAGTTTGACTTCTTCCTTACCAATTTGCATGACTTTTTTTCTTTTTGTTTTTGAATCACTCTGGCTAGGACTTACAGTACTGCGTTGAACAACAGTGGTAAGAGTGGACATTCCTGTTGTGTTCCTGACCTTATGATGAAAGTTCTCCATTTTTCCTCACTGGGGATGATATTAGTTGTAGGTCTTTCATATGTGGCTTTTCTGATGTTGAGATATATTCCTTCTATTCCTACTTTTTAAAAAGGGTATGATCATTTTTTGTATATATATATATATATATATATATATATATATATATATATTTAATTTTGTATAATTAATTTTTTTATAATTTACATCCATGTTAGTTAGCACATGGTGCAACAATGATTTCAGGAATAGATTCCTTAAGCCCCTTACCCATTTAGCCTATCCCCCCTCTCACAACCCTTCCAGCAGCCCTCTGTTTATTCTCTATATTTTCTTATGTTTTGTTCCCTCCTTGTTTTTATGGAATAGAATGGAAAGGAAACTTCCAAACTCATTTGATGAAGGCAGCATTACCTTGATTCCAAAACCAAAGATCCCACTAAAAAGGAGAACTACAGACCAATACCCCTGATAAATCTAGATGCAAAAATTCTCAACAAGATACTAGCCAACTGGATCCAACAATACATTAAAAGAATTATTCACCATGATCAAGTAGGATTTATTCTTGGGATGCAGCGCTGATTCAATATCCACAAATCAATCGATATGATACATCACATTAATAAAAGAAAGGATAAGAACCACATAATCCTTTAAATAGATGCAGGCACAGCATTTTACAAAATACAAAATCCTTTCTTGATAAAAACCCTCAAGAAAGTAGGATAGATCATAAAAGCCATATACAAAACACCCACTGCTAGTATCATCCTCATTGGGGAAAAACTGAGAGCTTTCCCACTAAGGTCAAGAACATGACAAGGATGTCCACTCTCACCACTGTTATTCAACATGGTGTTGGAAATCATAGCCTCAGCAATCAGACAACACAAAGAAATAAAAGGCATCCATATCAGGAAGGAGGTCATCAAACTTTCACTCTTCGCAGGTGACATATGATACTCCATGTAAAAAACCCAAAGACTCCACCGGAAAACTACTAGAACTGATCCATGAATTCAGCAAAGTTGCAGGATACAAAATCAATGTACAGAAATCGGTTGCATTTCTATACACCAATAATGAGGCAGCAGAAAGAGAAATCAAGGAATCAACCCATTTACAATTGCACCAACCACCATAAAATACCTAGGAATAAATACCTAACCAAAGATGTGAAAAATCTATACACTGAAGACCATGGAAAGCTTATGAAAGAAATTGAAGAAGACACAAAGAAATGGAAAAACACTCCATGTTCATGGATTAGAAGAACAAATATTGTTAAAATGCCAATACTACCCAAAGCAGTCTAATATTCATTGCAATCTCTATCAGAATAATACCAGCATTCTTCACAGCCCTAGAACAAACAATCTTAAAATTTGTATGGAACCAGAAAAGACCCTGAATAGCCAAAGAAATCCTGAAAAAGAAAATCAAAGCTGTTTTTGAAGTCCAATTCCTCATTTCAAGCTGTATCACAAAACTGTAATCATTATGACAGTATGGTACTGACACAAACACCGACATATAGATGGTACCAAATAAAACTGAATAGAGAACCCACAAATGGACCCACAGACATATGGCCAACTAATATTTGACAAACCAGGAAAAAATAGCCAATGGGAGAAAGACAATCTCTTCTGCAAATGGTGTTGGGTAAACTGGACAGCGACATGCAGAAGAATGAATCTGGACCACTTTCTTACACCATACACAAAATAAACTCAAACTAGATGAAAGACCTAAATGTGAGACAGAAAACCATCAAAATCTTACAGGAGAAAATAGGCAACAACCTCTATGACCTCAGCCACAGCAACTTCTTACTAGACATGTACTCAGAGGCAAGGGAAGCAAAAGCAAAAATTAACTGTTGGGACCTCATCAAGATAAAAAGCTTCTACACAGTGGGGGAAATAATCAACAAAACTAAAATGCAACCATTGGAATGGGAGAAGATATTTGCAAATGAAATATCAGATAAAGGGTTACTATCCAAAATCTATAAAGAACTTATCAAACTCAACATCCCAAAACCAAATAATCCACTGAAGAAATGGGCAAAAGACATGAATAGACACTTTTCCAAAGACATCCAGATGGCAAACAGCCACATGAAAAAATGCTCAACATCACTCATCATCAGGGAAAAACAAATCGAAACCACATTGAGATACCATCTCACGCCTGTCATAATGGCTAACATTAACAACTCAGGCAACCACAGATGTTGGGAAGGATGTGGAGAAAGAGGAACCCTTTTGCACTGCTGGTAGAAGGCAAGCTGGTGGAGCCGCTCTGGAAAACAGTATGGAGGTTCCTCAAAATATTAAAAATAGAACTACCCTACAACCCAGCAATTGCACTACTAAGTATTTATCCAAGGGATACAGATATGCTGTCTCAAAGGGGCACATGCACCCCAATGTTTATAGCAGCGCTATCAACCACAGCCATATTATGGAAAGAGTCCAATGTCCATCGACTGAAGAATGGATTAAGAAGATATGGTGTGTATACACACACACACACACACACACACACACACACACACACACAATGGAATATTACTGAACGATCAAAAAGAATGAAATTTTGCCATTTTCAACAACATGGATGGAACTAGAGTGTATTATGCCAAGTAAAATAAGTCAGAGAAAGACAATATATGACTTCACTTACATGTGGAATTTAAGTTACAAAACAGATGAACATAAGGGAAGCAAAAAATAGTATAAAGCAGAGAGGGAGAGAAACCATAAGAGACTCCTAAATACAGAGAACAAACTGAGGGTTGTTGGAGGGGTTTTGGGTGGGAGATGGGATAAATGGGTATTAAGGGGCATTAAGGAAGACACTTGGGATGAGCACTGGGTGTTATATGTAAGTGATGAATCACTAAATTCTATTCCTGAAATCATTATTACACTATATGTTAACTAATTTGGATGTAAATTTTTAAATATCATTAAAAAAATACCCCGTGCACTTCTGCTCCCTGCTGTCCACCTTGTCCAGGAACTCCCTGTAATGTAACGGACATGTTTCCCCTACAAGAAGCTAAAGTGTCAGAAGGAGAAACACAGGGAGGCACCACCAAGATTACAAGTACCTTTCTCATTGCAAGATTTAAGACAGGTAAAAGAAAATCTAGATAAATTTTCTGATGATCTGGATAAGTATATAGAGGCTTTCCAGAATATTAGGTATGTTTTTGAGTTGACATGGAAATATATGATGCTTTTGTTGAATCAAACTCTTTTTAAAAATTTTTAATGTTTATTTTTGAGAGACAGAGTGTGAGTGGGGGAGGGGCGGGGGGGGGGAGACACAGAATCTGAAACAGGCCCCAGGCTCCAAGGTGTCAGCACAGAGCCCAATGTGGGGCTCAAACTCTTGAGCCGTGAGATCATGACTGGAGTCAAAGTTGGACATCCAACCGACCGAACCACCCAGGCACCCTTCAATCAGGGTCTTAATGAGACAGAGAAGTGTGGTATTCTGTCAGTGGCTGAGAAATATGGGGATGAGCAACTCATTAATTATCATGGGACTGGGGATCCTTTGCAAACTCCCAGTTCCCTACTGGGATTCAGGCAGTTCCATCCCAAGATCCTAATTGGGAGTATGATAATCCCATTGGGGAATGGCATCATTGCCACTTCAAAACTTGTGTTTTGGAAAAACTAAGGAGGTCTACAGTTAAACCCTTAAATTATGCTAAATTAGCCACTATTTTACAGACACAGGAGGACAGCCTGGTGGCCTTCCTGGAAAGGTTAAGGTTAAATATATGGCTATCTCCCCTGATACTCTCTGAAACTGAGACAATACTAAAGGACAAATTTGTCACTCAGTTGGCCCCAGATACTTGAAGGAAACTGCAAAAATTGGCTATTGTCCCAGAAGGGGTCGTGGAGGAGTTTTTATGAGCTTCCGATTGGGTATATCACAACCAAAATAAAGAGAATAAGGAACAGGAAAGGAGTCTTAAAACAAACAAACAAAAAACAAACAAACAAACAACTAAGGCCTTAGTCATGGCCTTACTTACTATGTCAGACCAGACTTCTGAGGTCCTGGCACCATTTATGAAATGAGAATGTCCTCGGAGGGGACAACCGAATTTGAAACCCCATAAGCCATGCATGCCCCTTGTATGGAGATAGTCACTGAAAAATCTGAATGCCCTTGGGGACCTCAGTGTGCAAGGGCTCAGATAACCATGCCCCTGAAAAGAACTAAAGGGTCCTGGGGCTCTTCATAGTGGCTCCCCTGAACCAACTGTCTATTAGAGATACAGAGCCCTGGGTAACTCTAGAAATAGAAGGAAAACCAGTTAATTTCCTCCTTGACATCAGAGCCACCTTTTCTGTCCTCCTTTACACTCCTGTGCAACCATCCAAACACAGCATAACAATTAGTGGTGTCTCCAGAAAAGTTACTACTAAATTTTTCTCCCAGCCACTGGGGTGCATATGGGGACACTTTTTTCACATTCTCTCTCTCTCTTTTTTGATAATGCCAGAGAGGCCCCACTCCCTTTCTAGAAAGAGACATTTTGACTGAATTACAGATTATAGTGCTATTAGCTCCAGGACTATTTGGGAAGGAAGATTTGAGCATTGAGAACTAAAAGCTACTTCAAATGTGTAATTATTCTAAGCAACAATATCACAAGATCCAAATATATACCAAGAAGAGGGAGGAAAAACTATAGTTAAAAAAAAAAAAAAAAGACCAGACATGTCAGGGACTTTTTGGGTGGCTACAATGCATCTTTCCTTTCCATGGTGTGACTTCCTCCCTAGGAGGCATTAGATTGGGAATATTAATGCTTGCTAGTCTAATATTCTTTTTGTATGTCATTTGTAGAAGCCATCTCATATGCCGTAAAAATAGGATATCCAAGAAAATTTTGCTAGCCTAGACCTTCCAAACACCCTCTCATTATCTCAGACCTCTGGATCGACCTCTGAACCTGCCCTGACTGCTGTACTCCTGTTGTGGCCCTCTTTCAGCAGGAAGCAGTTAAGCTGAGTCATCATCCCAATTCTTAATGGCAGTTAGGAGTCATGTGTTCAAAGGGGGGGAATATGATAGGAAAAGATGGGATTCAGTAGGCAAAGAGGGAAAGGTTAGGACCTGAGGTCCCTGGGTAGAAAAAAAACACATATTTTGAAATAATACTGGGAGCATCTGATTACAGCAAACCCCCTTGGGTGTAAGGTTCCTCTTAAGAAACAAATGTCTGTACCTAATGCCCAAAATAACCTGTTATTGGAAGATACACCTGACTGTGAAGAGGAGAGACAACTTTGCTGAACATGAATGAGTGAGGCCTCAAAAAATAAAGGAAATATAAATAAAAATGGAATCAACTTAGAAAAGAAGAGAAAGGATTTTGAGAAGTGAGGGAGATGATTCATTTTCAGAAATACCATATAAAACTGTGCTATCTAGTTAACAATAGATTTACAACCTCTTGGAAATATATACAACCTCCCCTCTCCCATAATGGAGTCCCAAACCCTTGGACACTTCACTTCTGGTTCTTTTTCCCTTCTCCGTTTCATGGGCTTATTTTTGTGAGCTTTGCAATGAGCATGTGTCAAAGAACAAAGGGACAGAAAATCTCCGTGTCACCTCAGGAAATGTACGTTTGTTCCAATCAGAGTACTTTTTGGCTTAGAGGGGCATAGGCAATGTCCAGGTAAGGCGGTAACCTCTTGTACTCAGCCAATGAGGAATCGAGAGAGGGACTTGCAGGCTAGGAGATAAATTGTCTGCTGTAACTGTCCTGAGTGTGCCTGTCCATCAGACACCCACTCTTGCAAGAACATTGAGTAAAGCCTCACTTCACTGTGCTCTGAGTCTCTGAGTCCCTTCTTTGATTGGGTCAGTGGGCTTATTTCTCACAGTGCCATTGTGTTGTCTGTAGAGTTGGTATTTCTTGTGACGTCCCCTGTCCTTTCTAGTCTTTGTTGCTTTTGATCTTGTTTTCTTTTGTTTTCCCCCCTCAAAGAGTCTCCTTTAAAATTTCTTGCAGGGCTGGTTTAGTGGTCACAAACTCCTTCAGTTTTTCTTTGGGAAACTTGTTATCTCTGCTTCTATTCTGAATGAATCCTTGCTGGGTAAAGATTTCTTGGATACATATTTTTCCCATTCTTCATGTTTAATGTATCCTGCCACTCCTTTCTGGACTGACAAATTTCTGTGGGCAGATCTGTGAACTTGATCTGTCTTCCCTTGTAGGCTAAGGACTTTTTTTCCCCTGCTGCTTTCAGTATTCTTTCCTTGTCTATGTATTTTGTGAACTTGACTATGATATGCCTTGGTGCTGGTCGGCTTTTGTTGAATATAATGAGTTTTCTCTGTGCTTGTTGATTTTGATGTCTGTGTCATTCCCCATATTAAGGATTTTTTCCCATTATAATTTGCTCATATGAAACTTCTGCCTCTTTTTGTCTCTCTTCATCTTCTGGATGCCTGTGATATAAATGCTATTCCTTTCTAATACGTCACTGAGTTACCTAAGTCTGACTTTGTGATCTTTTACCTTTGTTTTCCTCTTCTTTTAAACTTCACTATTTTCTGTAATTTTATCTTCTATATCACTGATTTGCTCCTCTGCTTCATCCGCCCTCACCATCATGGCATCCATTCAAGCTTGTGTGTTGTTTATAGCATTTTTAATTTAGACCTGAGTAGATTTTAGTTCTTTTATCTCTAGATAAAAGAAGAAAGGTATTCTCTGTGTCTTTTATGCTTTTTTCAAGCAGAGCTAGTATCCTTATAATTGCATTTTTAAATTCTAGTGCAAACATCTTCTTATATTTGTATTGATTAAATCCCTGATGGTGAATTTTACTGCCTGTTCTTTCTTTTGGGGCATATTTCTCCACCTTGTCATTTTGCCAGAAACAAAAAGAAGAAAAAAAAAAACAAAACAAGGCAAAGAGAAAAACTCCAAAGAGCAAAACAAAACAAAATAACACTAGATCCTTGGTGTGTTTGGTCTATTTGTTAAAAGAATCTAGATCCAAAATAAAATATAATGAAAACAGAAAAAATAAAATAAAAAATTAAATAATTAAATAATATGTATGTCTAAAAGTATATATATACATATATGTGTGTATATATATGTATATATATAATAATAAATTTAAAAGAGTGGAAAAAATAAGAAAATAAATGAAAAAAGGATTAAAAGTAAAATGGAAGTTAGATCTTACTTCCCCTAGAGCTGAAACTTTGTAGCACTCTATGATCAGTTGGCTTGGTGCAAGTGTGTTGTTTGTGATGGTCTTCTAGAGGAGGGGCCTGATTTCTTAGGCTGACTTGTTTTGGTGGAAATGCTGCTCCAGGGTGCAGTGGGGGTGAGTTTTGGTGCAAGTAACCCCAGCCTCCACTAGGTGGCACTGTGTTTCTCTCTGAAGTCTGACCCTGCTGGTGGGCAGAAAGAGGTGGTGGTGGAAGATGATGTCATCCCATCCTCTCGTACCCTGGGAAGAGAACTCAGGGCCATGACTGTTCAGGAGGTACTGACAGAAAAGTGTCCCAGGATTTAGTCAGAACCCTGTTCTTAACCTCTGTGCCCAGAATTTGGCACGCCCAATACCACTGTTCTGTGTTTTATCTCTGGCCAGTGGCCTGGCAAAATTCATGATAGGGTTTTGGAGTGGTGGTGGGGTCCAGAGTTGACAGTCAAGAAAGAATTCATGTGACATGTTTGGTGCAAAAAAAGGTGATTTTTATTAAAGCATGGGGACAGGACTTGTAGGCAGAAAGAGCTGTCCTAGGACCATGAAGAGAGTTGGGGGAAGTAAAGTCAAGAGGAAGTTTCAAAAGAGATTTTCGTTTGCTAAAGAAGGCTCACAGCTATTGTCAAGCTAAGGTTGTTTTTCCCTCTAGCAAAGCATTAACATTGAGACAGTAGGGAGTTCCTGGAGAAATGTTATACTATGACTGCCTCAAGTATTTGGCAATGGGCTGCAGGTTATAAGGAAATTTAATTTCATCTTCCATTTCCTTCTGCCTTTGTTTCCCACATCACTTTGACCCACTCCCCTCCTCCTCCAGAGAGGCTTGTGGCACCATTCTGTACCACAAAATCAGTCACATGGTGTGTGCACAGTGGCTGGAGTCTATTGTGGTATATAGTGAAAAGCTGTGACCAGGTTATTTGGTTTCTGCACGTGCCTCTTTCCTTAGCTCCATTCTGTCCCAGAAAAACAGTCACACACTGCGTGCACAGTGGCTATAGTCTATTGTGGTGCACAGTGAAAACTTGTGATCAGGTTATCTGATGTCTGTGCACACCTCTGTTCCCTGCTGTTGAATGGCCACTCAAGGGCTCCTGGTGGGCCTTTTGTTCTTGGAGAAGCAAAATACCCTCTTTTAAAATGTACTCCATGAAGGGGAGGAATCTATCCCAGTACAACCCAGGGGATCCCCACACCATAGTTTTGTGCTAACACTACACACTGCTCCCTCCACCCTTACCCCACCCCTGTTCTCTCTTTGTCATCCTGATCACTCTTCACAAAGAGGGTTCCCTTCCCTTCTTGGCACTGTGGCTTTTCCCCCTTCCAATTCATGGCTCTGAAATTCACATCTGCTGCTTTTTCTTTCTCCAATTGTGCAGATTGTTTTCTTAATCCTCAGATAGATTTCCTAGTTGTTCAAGATGATTTGATGTTGATCTAGCTCTGTTCAAGGGATGAGGCAAGCTCAGGGTCCCCCTACTACTCCACCATCTTAACTTCTCCCATGGAACTCTTCTTACTTTATGTGTCTAAGATGTCCAATAAAGCCATTTGAAGAATAGTTTATGTTTAGAAAATTAAGCACAAAGCCATTTCCGGATGTTTATATAGAGCCATTGAAGAACACTTATAATACGTATATAAGAAGTCTATTCAGGGGATTTAAATGCAGTTATTTCTAGGAAGTTAGCACATGGCAAATCTCAATACCTTATATAGAGTGTTTATGGATAGTTCATACTGAGTATACATTAGGGCTACATGAAGGAGGCTTTAAGCACAGTTTAGATTCAATAAGACAAGCACAGTGTCCTTCCCATGTGTTTATAAATAGAAGTTTAAGGACACGTGTTACTACATGTACTTAGAGGTTTTTGAAGGCCTCATTGAGGACAGAGCTGTTTCATGCAGTTCAGCACATGGTCATTTCCTAGTGCTTACACAAAAAGGTTTAAGAAAACTTTCTTCATGTTTCCCAGAGATTCCTTGAAATCCTCTATGAGCTCATTTTGCTTTTCAACTAATTAGAACAAAGTCATTCCTTATTGCTTTTATAGAACGTTCTAACAGAAGTTTCTCTCAGTTGTATGTTAAAGACTGCATGAAGGTCACTTGAAGCACAGTTGAGTTTTAGGCAGCTGAGCACATGACCATTCCGTACTCCTAATATAGAGTGTTTATACAAAAGTTCCTTAGATGTACATTAAAGGTCACAAGAAAGGCCAAGATTGTGGGGAAGTGACAGAGTAGGAAGACCCTAAGAAGTGTTCAAACTTAAGCGACCATCAACTTAATGTTGACTGCTGTATGCAGAAGATGTTATATACAAACTTAATGGTAACCACAAATCCAAAACTAGTCATAGATATACAAAAAATAAAGAGAAAGGAATACAAATATGTCACTAAAGTTAGCCAACTTATGAGAGAAGAGAGCAAGGGACAAAAGCAACAGAGAACAACAAAAACAACAATGAACAAGTAATAAAATAGTAATAAATGCACATTTCAATAATTACTTTGAATGTAAATGGGCTAAATTCTCCAATATGAAGATAGAGGGTGATGGGATGGATAAGAAAACAAGACCCATCTGTATGCTTCCTACAAGAGACTCATTTCAGACCTAAAGACACATGCAAATTGAAAGTGAGAGATGGAGAAACATTTATCATGACAATGGATGTGAAAAGAAAGCTTATAGAAAACAGTTAAGAAACACTTCTTATTAAATGTGTAAGAGGTCTGTGAACACTGCATGAAAAACAGTATAGTTTTGGCAGTTAAGCACACAGCCATTGCCTATTGATAATATATAGTGTTTCAACAAAATTTCCTATGAGATAAATATGAAAAGCTACATGAAGAATGCTTGAAGCCCAGTGTAGTTTTAAGCAGTTAAGCATAAGACCCTTCCTTAGTGCTGGTATAAACAAGTTTAAGGATACTTGTTACTACATATGTTTAAGAGGCATTGGATAGTTTCACTGAGAACACAGGTGTTTCTGGTAGGTAACCACATAGGTATTCCCTAGTGCTTAACTAAAGGATTTAACCATACTTCTTACTGGGTAAATCTAAGAAGCTAACCCCAAAATGCTTTAAGCACAGTGTTTCATCTACAAATAAGCTCATGAGCACGTAGGGTTTAAACAAAAGTTTATACTAGATGTCAGTTACAAACTATATGAAAGATGTAGTAAGCAATGTAGTTTAGATACTTAAAAACAAGGCCATTTCTTAGTGATTCTACACAAGGGTTTCAGGACACTTATGACTGTATGTATCCCAAACTCTTTTTGAAACATGCTTGAAGCACAGCATACTTAGGCAGATAAGCACTTAGTCATTTCTTATAGCTAGTATGAAATTTTTAAACACAGGTCTTATTGGATGTATGTGAAAGTCTCCATAAAGTTGTTTGAAGCACAGTGCAGTCTTAGGTATTTAAGCATATGGGCATTTTACATTGCTAATATAGTGTTTCAACAAAAGCTCCTAGGAGAATTATGTAAAAGACTACATGAAGAATGCATGAGGCACAGTGAAGTTTTAGGCAGTTAAGCACATGGTCATTTTCTATTGCTAACATAGACTGTTTCAACAAAAGTTCCTATGATATTTATGTGAGGGCTTCATAAGTGATGCTATAAGCACAACGTAGTTTCAGACACTTAAGCCCCTCCCTAGTTCTTTGAAGAAAGGTTAAGAACACTTCTTACTATATTTATCTGAAATGCTAATTGATATCTCCTTTAAGCACAGTACCATTTCAGACTGTTTAAATCATGACCATTCTCCTGAGTCACTTACATTAAACCCTGCCCACCTGCAACCTGGAAGTGCATTTCCAACGAAACAAGTCTGCTTGAGAATCAGCACAGTAGGCCCTGCCCCAAGACCACCAGCACAAATCCCTTCCACCCACTCAGTCTAAAGATCATAGTGTTTTGCAATGTTTCAGCTCTAGGGGAAACTGGATCTAGCTTCATTTGGGCTTCTTTTTGTTTGTTTGATCATTTGTTTCTTTCTTTGCTTCTGTTTTTGTTTATGTTGCTGTTTTTTCCCTCACTTTTTTTTTTTCCTGGACCCAGAGCAAATTTTTAATTCTATTTCATTTTATTTATTTAATTATTTAAAATTTTTATATTTTTAATTTTTTTCTTTTCTTTTTGTTATTGTCTATCAATATTGTCTTAACAAGAAGATCAAAATACACTTAGGATCTAGCACTTTTATTTGATTTTTTAAATGTTTACTTATGCAAAAAAAATTTGTATGTTTATTTTTGAGAGAGAGGCAGAGACAGAGGGTGACTGGGGGAGGGGCAGAGAGAGAGAGGGAGACACAGAATCCGAAGCAGGCTCTAGGCTCTGAGCTGTCAGCACAGAGCCTGATGTGGGGCTCGAACCCATGAGCCATGAGATCATGACCTGAGCTGAAGTCAGATGCTTAACCAACTGAGCCACCCAGGCACTCCTAATGTTTATTTATTTTTGAGAGGAGGGGGGAGAGGGAGAGAGAGAGCGAGCGAGGGAAATAGAGAACGAGCAAGGTGGGGGAAGGGCCAGAGAGAGAGGGAGAGACAGAATCCTAAGCAGTCTCCAGGCTCTGAGCTGTGAGCACAGGACCTGACACAGGGCTCAAACACATGAATTGTGAGATCATGATCTGAACTGTAGTCGGACACAACTGACTGAGCCACCCAGGCGCCCCTTGTTTTGTTGTAAATTTTTAAATTTTCATATTTTATTTTATTATTTTTTCTTTCTCTGAAATGAAAAGATGGAAGAATTCACCATCAAGGAAAGAAAGGGAATGACAGCCAGCGATTTAATCAGTGCAGATATAAGTAAGATGTCTGAACTCGAATTTAAAGCCTTGATTATAAGAATACTAGCTGGGGTTGAAAAAAAAATCATAGATGACAGCAGAGAATCATTTCTGCAGAGATAAATGAGCTAAATCTAGTCAGGTTGAAGTAAAAAATGCTATAACTAAGATGTAATCTCAAATGCACCATCAAATGACGGTGAGGATGGATGAAGCAGAGCAGTGAATCAATGATACAGAGATAAAATTAAAGAAAATAATGGAACTGAACAGAAGAGGGAAACAAAGGTAAAAGATCACAATACATGGCTTAGAGAATTCAGCAATTTATAAAATAGGAATAACATTCATATTATAGAAGTCCCAAAGTTGAAGACAGAGAAACAGTGACAGCTCATTTCTGTGAGCAAATTATAATGGAAAACCTCCCTAATCTGGGGAAAGACACAGACATCAAAATCCAAGAACAGAGAAATCCTATTAATTTCAATAAAAGCCGACCATCACCAAGGCATATCAGAGTCAAATTCACAAAATACATAGACAAGGAAAGAATCCTGAAAGCAGCAAGGGAAGGGAAAAAGTTCTTAACCTACAATGGAAGACAAATCCAGTTCACAGCAGATCTGTATTAAAGCAGATTCCTTACAGAGGAAATAAAAAAGTACATGGAAGCAAATGAAGATGAAAACACGACAATTCAAAACCTCTGGGATGCAGCAAAGGCAACCATATGAGGGTAGTATATAGCAATCCAGACCTTCCTAAAGAAGGAAGAAAAGCCACAAATACACAACCTAACCTTACACCTAGAGAGGCTGGATAAAGAACAGCAAATAAAGCCCAAAACCAGCAGAAGAAGGAAAATAATAAATACTAGAGCAGAAATCAGTGATATCTAAATTAAAAAAAAACCATTAGAACAAATCAATGAAACTAGGAGCTGGTTCTTTGAAAGAATTAACAAAATCATTAAGTCCCTAGCCAGATTTATCAAAAAGAAAAAGGAAAGGTCCCAAATAAAGTCACAAATGAAAGAGAGAGATCACAACTAACACCACAGAAATACAAACAATAATAAGAGAATATTACAAGTAATTATATGCCAACAAATTGGGCAATCTGGAAGAAATGGATAAATTCCCAGAAACATATAAACTACCAAAACTGAAACAGGAAGAACAGAAAAATTTAACAGACCCATAACCAGTAAAGAAATTGAATTGGTAATCAAAAATCTCACAACAAACAAGAGTCCAGGACCGGATGGCTTCCCATGGGATTTCTACCAAACACATATAGAAGAATTAGTATCTATTTCTTCGAAACTGTGCCAAGAAATAGAAATTGAAGGAAAACTTCCAAACTCATTCTATGAAGGCAGCATTACCTTGATTCCAAAACCAGACAAGACCCCACTAAAAAGGAGAACCACAGACCAACTTCTCTGATGAACATGGATGCAAAAGTTCTCAACGAGATACTAGCAAACTGAATCTAACAATACATCAAAGAATTATTGACCACGATCAAGTGGGATTTATTCCTGGACAGAAAGGTTGGTTCAATATCTACGAATCAAACAACGTGATACATCACATTAATAAAAGAAAGGATAAGAACCACACGATCCTCTCAATAGATGTAGAAAAAGCATTTGACAGAATACAGTATCCTTTCCCAACAAAAACCCTCAAGAAAGTAGGGATGGAAGGAACATACCTCAGGATCATAAAGGCCATATATGAAAGACCCATAGCTAATATCATCCTCAATGGGGAAAATGTGAGATTTTTCTCCCTAAATTCAGGAACATGGCAGGGATGTCCTCTCTCACCACTGCTGTTCAACATAGTGTTGGAAGTCCTAGCCTCAGCAATCAGACAACAAAAAGAAATAAAAGGCATCAAAGTTGTCAAGGAAGAAGTCAAACTTTCACTCTTTGCAGACAACATGATACTCTATGTGGAAAACCCAAAAGACTCAAAAAAAAAACCCACAAAAACCCTGCTATAACTGAACCATGAATTCAGGAAAGTCACAGGATATAAAAGCAACATACAGAAATCTGTGGCATTTCTATACATCAATAATGAAACAGTAGAAAGAAAAATCAAGGAATTTATCCCATTTATAATTTCACCAAAAACCATTAAATACCTAGGAATAAACTTAACCAAAGAAGTAAAAGATCTGTACACTGAAAACTATAGAAAACTTATAAAAGAAATTGAAGAAGACACAAGGAAATGGAAAAATATTCCATGCTCATGAAATGGAAGAAGAAATATTGTGAAAATGTCTATACTACCCTAACAATCTACACCATCAATGCAATCCGTATCAAAATAACACCAGCATTTTTCACAGTGCTATAACAAATAATTCTAAAATTTGTGTGGAACCAGGAGGCCTAAATAGCCAAAGTAATTGAAAAAGAAAACCAAAGGTGGAGGCATAACAATTCCAGACTTCAAGCTATATTGCAAAACTGTAATCATCAAGACAGTATGGTATGGCATAAAAACAGAGACATAGATCAATAGAACCGAATAGAGAACCCAGAAATGGACCCACAAATGTATGGCCAACGAATCCTTGATAATGCAGAAAAGAATATCCAATGGAAAAAAGACAATCTCTTCAGCATGTGGTGTTGGGAAAACTGGACAGTGACATACAGAAGAATGAACCTGGACCACTTTCTTACACCATACACAAAAACCAAATCAAACTAGATGAAAGACCTAAATGTGAGACAGGAAACCATCAAAATCCTACAGGAGAAAATAGGCAACAACCTCTTTGACCTCACCACTTCTTACTAGGTATGTCCCCAGCAACTTCTTACTAGATATGTCCCCAGAGGCAAGGGAAGCAAAAGCAAAAATGAACTATTGGGCCCTCATCAAGATAAAAACCTTCTGCACAGTGAAGGAAACAATCAATAAAACTGACCAGTAACAGGTGGAATGGGAAAAGATATTTGTAAATGACATATCAGATAAAGGGTTAGTATCCAAAATCTATAAAGAACTTATCAAACTCAACACCAAAAATCAAATAATCCACTGAAAAAATGGGCAAAAGACACGAATAGACACTTTTCCAAAGAAGACATCAAGATGGCCAACTGACCCATGAAAAAATGCTCAACATCACTCAACATCAGGGAAATACAAATCAACCACAACAAGATACCACCTCACACCTGTCAGAATGGCTAAAATTAACAACCCAGGAAACAATAGATGTTGGCAAGGATGTGGGAAAGGGGAACACTTGCACTTTTTGTGGGAATGCAAACTGGTGTGGTCACTCTGGAAAAAAGTATGGAGGTTCCCTCCCCAAAATTAAAAATAGAACTACCATATGACCCAGCAGTTACACTACTAGTATTTATCCAAATGCTACATAAATGCTGGTTATAAGGGGCATATGTACCCCAATATTTATATCAGCACTATCAACAACAGCCAAATTATGGAAAGAGCTCAAATGTCCATCAACTGATGAATGGTTAAAGAAGATATGGTATAAATATACAATGGAATATTACTCGGCAATCAAAAAGGGTGAAATCTTGCCATTTGCAACGATGTGGATGGAACTTGAGTGTATTATGCTAAGCAAAATAAGTCAGCCAGAGAAAGATAAATATCATATGATTTCACTCATATGTGGAATTTAAGAAACAAAACAAATGAATACAAGGGAAGGAAAACTAAGATAAAAAAAGGAAGGAATGCAAGCCATAAGAGACTCTTATTTTTTTTTAAAAATTTTTAATGTTTATTTATTTTTGAGAGAGAGACAGAGCATGAGTGGGGGAGGGGCAGAGAGAGAGGAAGACACAGAATCTGAAGCAGGTCCAGGCTCTGAGCTGTCAGCACAGAGTCCAATGCGGGGCTTGAACTTGCCAACTGTGAGAACATGACCTGAGCTGAAGTCAGACGCTTAACCAACTGAGCCACTCATGCGCCCCCATTAGAGACTCTTAAATACAGTGAACAAACTGAAGGTTTCTTGAGGGGAGGTAGAGGGGGAGATGGGCTAAATGATGGGCAGGCATTAAGGAGGGTACTTGCTGGGATGAGCACTTGGTGGGTTTTTATTAATGTTTGTTTATTTTTGAGAGAGACAAAAAGATAGAGCATGAGCCAGGGAGGGGCAGATAGAGAGGGAGACACAGAATCCAAAGCAGGCTCTAGGCTCTGAGCTGTCAGCACAGAGCCCAACATGGGGCTTGAACTCACAAACCATAAGATCATGACCTGAGCCAAAGTCGGATGTTTAGCTGACTGAGTCACCTAGGCGCCCCAGCACTTGGAGTTATATATAAGTGATGAATCACTAAATTCTACTCCTGAAATCATTATTACACTATATGTTAACTAACTTGGATTTAAATAAAATTTACAAATTAAAAAAAACACATATAATGATGAAAAGTGTTGTTTGAAGAACCCTTTAAACAGAGTCCACTTTCAAGGTTTAAGCACATGGACTTACAACTGCTTATACTCATAAAATTCTATTTTTTAAGTTTATTTATTTATCTTGAGAGAGACAGCGAAAGTGGGGGAGGGACAGAGAGAGAGGGAGAGAGAGAGAATAGCAAGCAGGTTTGGCACTGTCAGCACAGAGAACCATGTGGGGCTTGAGCTCACGAACAGTGAGATAACCTGAGCTGAAATCAAGAGTCGGATGCTTAACTGAGTGAGCCAACCAGGTGTCCCTACACTCATAACATTTTAAAAGCCTCTAATTTCATGAAACTAAGATGTTACTTGTAGGATGCTTTAATTATAAAATATCATATATCTGGTATATGAGAGGTGTGTGTGTGTGCATTATATGTGTAGGGTATGTGTGTGTTGTGTGTTTTGTGGCATGTATGTTTATGTGATGTGTGTAATGAGTGTGTGTTTTGTTGTGCAGTGTTTGGTGTATGTGTTTTTCATGTATGGTATATGTGCAGTGTTTGTGTGAGATGTGTGGTGTGTATGAGGTAATATGTGAAGTACTGTGGTATGTATTTGGTTTATATGTAGTGTATGGTGCATGTATGGTATATGTGTTGTGCATGTGTGGTATATGGTGTGCATGGTGTATACGTGAAGTATGTTCATGTGGTACACATGTATGTGTTTTGTTGGCATACGTATGTTGTATGTGTGTTGTGTGTGCTAATTGTTTCTGGGGGTGTATGCATGGTGTTTGTGCAGTGTGTGTGTAGTGTTTTGGTTTGTATGGTATTGTGTGGCATTGTGGTGTGTGTACGGCATATGTATGGCATATGTGTGAAGTATGGTGTGGTGTGGTTTTAGTGTATATGTGGTGTATGTATGGTATATGTTTGGTGTGTGTGGTGTATATATTGATTGCGTTTGTGTGGTATATGTGTGGTATTTTGTTTGGTATATGTGTGTTGTATGCACGTTGTATGTGGTAAGTTTGTGTGAGGGGGTGTAAGTGTGGGTGTATGGTGCATGTGTGATGTTAGACATGTTAGATATTAGACATGTTTGTTGTATATGCATGGTAAGTGTGTGGTGTATATGAGGTATGTGTAATGTACATATGGTGTGTACAATGTATGTATGATGTGGGTGTGTATGTGGTATTTGTATGTCAAGTGTGGTATATGATATGTGTGGTTTGCGTGGAGGGTGTACGTATGCGTTATATGTGTGGTGAGTTTGTTGTACATGTGGTTATGTGTGATGTATGTTTGATATATGTTTTGTGATTGTGTGTTGTGTGTGATGTGTATTTGTATCTGTGTGGTGGTTGTGTGGTATATGTGTGTTGTGTATGGTAGTTATGTGCGTTATATCTGTGCTGTGTTTTCGGTGTATGTGAAGTGTGTGTGTGGTGTGTATACAGTGTATGTTTGATGTCTGTGTGTGGTATATGTTTGGTGTGTGTTGGTATATCTGTGGTGAGTGTGAGCTTGTATTGCAGATGTTTGGTATGAATGGCATGTATATGGTGAATGTATGATGAATATGTGGTCAGTGTGGTGTATGTGTGGAGTTTGTGTGTTTTCACTATGTTGTATTGTGCTGTATCTGTGTTGAATGTATTGTATGTGTGTGGTGTGTGTGTGTGTATTTGGTATTTGTGTGGTGTGTGTGTGTGGTGTTTCTCTGGTGTATATGTGGTATTTGTGTAAGTGTTGTTTGGTGACTGCGGTGTATCTGTGTTGTGTGTGTTGGCAGTATATTTCAGGTGTGTGTGATATGTATGTGTTGCATGCGTGGTGTGTTTGTGGTGTGTGTTTGGTATCTTTTCTGTGTGTGATGTGTGCTGTATTGTGGTTTATGTGTGTGAGGACTATATGTGATTGTGTGGGTGTATATTAAGAGTGTGGTGATATGTTTGATATCTGTGTGTGGTGAATGTGTGCTGTGAGTGTGGTATATGTGTGGAATTTGTATTATCTCTGTGATGTATGTGTGTTATGTCTGTATTGTATGCATGGGTGTCGTGTTTGTGTTGTATGCTTATGTGTGCAGTGTATGTGTGGCGTGCATTTGTTATACCTGTGATGTGTGTGTGTGGTTTCTTTGGTGTATGTGTAATTGTCATATGTAAGGTGTCTGTGGTGTACCTGTGTCACATTTGTTAGTGGTATATTTGAGGTGTGTTTGTGATGTGTGTGTTGTATGTGTGTGTGTGTGTGGGGGGGTGTTGTGTATTTGGTGTATGTGTCTTTGTGTGGTGTGTGATGTGTATGTGTGGTTGTGTGTTACGTATTTTTGGTATATGTGGTGTATGTGTTTGGTATTTTGGTGATGTATATGGTGTGTATGTGGTGTATGTGTGGTACATGTGTTTTTAGTGCTTTGTATACATGTGTTGTGAGATGTGTGTGTGTGGCAAATGTATGGTTTCTGTGTGGTGTATGTGTTGTGGGTGAGGTATATATGGAGTTTGTGATGGTAATTATACATATCTATATATCTATATCTATATCTATATCTATAGTATATACGTGATGTGTGTGCTGCATGTGTGGTATGTGTTATGTGTGTGGTGTGAGTGAGATGTATTTCTGGTTGTGTGTGTTATATGTGTGGTTTATGTGGTGTATGCATATGTGTGTGGTATATATGTATAATATGCTATAGTTTGTGGGCACAGTATCTTTGTGGTATATATATGGTGTGTGTTTGGAGCATATGTGATGTGTATTTGCACGGAATATGTGTGGTGTATGTGTACTTTATGTGTTTGGTATCTGGGTGTGTACGTGGTGTATATTTCATATATTATGTGGGTTTGGAGTATATGTGGTATGTGTGTTTGTGTATATACACCACATATGATGTATTTTTTGTGTTAGTGTATGGTATGTGTGGTAAGTTTATTGTGTATGTGTGGTCTTTGGGGGGTGTATAGGAAGATTTTGTGGTGTATCTAAGGTATGTGTGTGTGTGTGGTGTGTGTGTGTCTTATGTGTTGAGTGCAAATTGTGTTGTGTGGTGAGTGTTGGTATTATACATGTAGTGGTTGTGTGGTATATGTGTTGAGTATGCATGCTATGTGTGTGTAGTATATTTGTGGTCTGTGAGCAGTATATATATATATATATATATATATATATATATATATATATATAATGTGTGTGATATGTGAGTGGTGTGGGAGTAGTGTATGTGTTGTGTAAATATTGCATGTAGTAGGTATGTATGTGTGTGTGGTATGTGTGGTGTCTGTGGTATACTTGTTGTAGGTAGGTGGTATGTGTGGTTCTTTGTGGTTTATGTATTGTGTACGTGGAGTATGTACAGTGTGTGTTTGTGGTGTTTCCCAGTGTGGTGCATGTGCAGAGTGTATTTAATAGATGTAATATGTGTTTTGTGTGCATGTGATATGCCTTTTAGTGTACTGTATTTGTGGTTATGTGTGGTATGTGTATTGTATATGTTTGGTATATGTGTGATGTGTGT
>NW_024412446.1:11682283-11689736 GCF_014898765.1 Herpailurus yagouaroundi | reverse complement strand
TTTTGGTGTTTTTGGTGCATGTGTGATGATATCTGTGTGGTATGTGTGTTCTGTGCATTGTGTGTATGTAGTGTGTATGATGTTTGTGTGGAGTGTTTTCCTGTGTGGTGTATTTGTATTGTGTGTGTGTGGTGTGTGGAATATGTGTGCTATAAGTATATATACTTTCATGTGTGTTTGTGTATGTGGCATATGTGTGGTTTGTGGGTGATGTATATGCAGTAAAAATGAATATTCTTATTTAAAAAAATCAGTCAGAAACTCACGCAAAAAAAGATATAAAATATCATAACATACACCTAAAATGTGAGGACAGAAGAGAAAAGAATGGGTTCAAATTTAAACAACCATCAACAATATAGACTGCTATATGCAAAAGATGTTATCTACAAACCTGATGGTAGACAAATATCAAAACCACTAATAAATGTGCAAAGAATTATGAAAAAGAAATCCAAATATATCACTAAAGGAAATCAGCAAAACATGCAATAAAGACAGGAAAGGATCAGAGAAAATCTTCAGAAACAACCACAAAACAAATAATAAAATGACAATAATATATATCAATAATTACTTTGAATGTAAAAGGAATAAATGCTCCAATAAAAATATATAGGGTGTCAGAATGGGTTAAAAAACAAGACCATCTATATGCTGCCTACAAGAGACTCATTTTAGACCTAAAGACACCTGCAGATCGAAAGTGAGGAGATGGAGAAACATCTAACATACAAATGGATGTCAAAAGAAAGCCAGAGTAGCAACACTTACATAAGGCAAAACAGACTTTTAAAAAAGACTGAAACAAACAAACAAACAAACAAACACTGTAACAGGAGACAAAGAAGGGCACTATATAATAATAAAGGGGACAACCCAACAAAAAGATATAACTATTGTAAATATTTATGCACCCAACATAGGACAATCCAAATATATGAAATAATTGATAAACACAAAAGAGCCAATTGAAAATAATACAATAATAGTAGGAGACTTTAGCACCCCATTTACATCAATGGACAGATCATCTAAATAGAAAATCAACAAGGAAACAATGGCTTTGAATGATACACTGAGACAGATGGACTTAACAGATACATGCAGAACATTCCATCCTAAAACAGAAGAATATTCATTTTAAGTGCACACAGAACATTCTCCAGAAAAGACCGCATATTAGTCTACAAAATAATCCTCAACATATTCAAGAAGACTGAAATCATACCATGAACCTTTTCTGACCACAGTGCTATGAAACTAGAATCAACAACCACAAAACAAAACAAAACAAAACAAAACAAAACAAAACTAGAAAACCACAAATACATGGAGCTTAAATAACATGCTACTAAGCAACAAATGGGTCAACCAGGATATCAAAGATCTGAATGCTGAGAGAACAAACCTCAGAATGAGAGGGAGAAAAGAAGCCACATCATGGAATGTAGGAGCTGCAGAAACAAGATTCTGGGGAGAAAAGAATCGTGGGTGCTGCAGAGAGGAGGGAGTTTTAATCTGAGAGAGGAGAAACGGAAAGAGAGAGAAACAGAGAGAAAGAAGTACACAGGGATTATACAAGAGAAACACTTCCCCAAAACCATTGATTGGGAAAACTAGAGCATCTGCTTATCACAAGTTTTTACAAGCAGTGGAGCTGAAAGTTTGAAGGTTTAGAAATCTGTGCCACCACTGGATGGAGGCTGGTGGGCCTAGAGGTGCTCCTGTGGGTAAGGAGGGAAGAGGCCTGTGAGAAGACAGTGTGGTTTGAGGGTTCCCTGGGTCGCACTGGGAGAGACAGTTCCCCTTCTTAGAGTGCATTTTGGAGAGGTGGCACAGTTTCTCAGGGAACAAAAGAACCAGCAGGTGCCAATGTGCTCCCCATTCCTTAGCATAGAAAGAGATGTGTGTGTGGGTATGTGTGCCTGGGTGGCTCAGTCGGTTGAGCATCCAACTCTGGCTCAGGTCGTGATCTCACGGTCCATGAGTTTGAACCCCGCATCGGGCTCTGTGCTGACAGCTCAGAGCCTGGAGCCTGTTTCAGAATCTGTGTCTCTCTCTGACCCTCCCCCGTTCATGCTCTGTCTCTCTGTCTCAAAAAAATAAATAAACGTTAAAAAAATTAAAAAAAAGAGAGAGAGAGACACCTGCTGAGGGCAGAAAACCTTGGTGTCAACTTTTTACTGCATTTTACCATAAACTCCGAGCACCTGTATGATCACACAACTGCTTTTCTGGGATAAACTGGCACCAGCCACAGCCTGGCAAGACCATACCCTAGAGGATTAGCATGGGTCCATGCCACACCAGGTCCCTAAAATATGAGTTTTGAAACCAAGCACCACACCTCAGATAAAACATATGTACTGTGCCACCCACCTGGCAGGCAGACAGCACAGACACAGTCAGGGTGAAGACAAGGATATGACATAAGCCAGAGACACAATAGGGGAGACTGTTTGCTCTTCTGTGAGGGCTTCCCAACCAGTGGCTGGCCACAAACTCCCTGCTCCAGAGAAGAGACAACTGGGTGATGGCATTCCCCCTGCCCCCATGCATCAACACTGACAGACCTCAATGAGCTACACAGCACCCCCAGTGGAGGCTGGAGCCACTTACACCAAGCCTCACACCCCTGTGACCTGCAGCTGCATCTTTACTAGGGAAAGTCAGCTTGAGAACCAGAGAAGCAGGACCCTCCACCAGAAGACCAGCACAAACCCTTTGCAGGCACCAATTCTACTGATCGTAAACTGCTGCAAAGCTTCAGATCTAGTGGAAATAGGATCAAACTTATTTTAACAAGCAGACCAAAACACACCTAGTTAAAACACCACACACTGGACCAGGTCCAAACACTCTCCTCTTCAGGGAAGGAGAAACTGTACAGAGGACTGACCTGAGGGAAAGAAAAAGCTGAAACACGACACAGTGCACACACTGAAACATTTCCTGAAGTGTCAGGCCCTGTACAGTATAGGGCCTCTTCTTAATATAGTCATTACTCCCAGTAGCAGGAAACATAACAGGCTTTCCTAACACACACCAAAATAGAGACCTAGACAAAATGACAAGATGGAGGAATTCACCCCAAAAGAAAGAACAAGAGGAGGTCATGGCCAGGGATTTAATCAAAACAGATATAAGTAACCAGAATTTAAAACAACAATCAAAAGGATACTAGTCAGGCTTGAGGAAAGCATTGAGCATAAAAGACACTAGACAACCCATTACTACAGAGATAAAAGAACTAAAAACTTGTCAGACCAAAATAAAAAATGTTATAGCCGAGATGCAAAACTGACTGGATATATGACAACAAGGACGGATGAAGCAGAGAAATGATTCAATTATATAGAAGATAAATTATGGGAAATAATGAAGCTGAAAAAGAGGAGGGAAAGAAAGGTATTGGATCACGAATATAGAATTAGGGAACTAAGTGACTCCATAAAGCACAAGATTTATTTCATAAAAGTCTCAGAAGAAGAAGAGAGGAAAAAGAGGAAAGAAGGTTTACTTAAACAATTTAGAGCTGTAAACTTCCCTAATCTGGAGAAGGAAACAGACATTGAAATCCAAGAGCCACAGAGAATTCCCATGAGAATCACTGAAAGCTAGCCAACACCAACACATATCATAGAAAAATTTACAAAATACATAGACAAAGAAAGAATCCTGAAAGCAAAAACGGAAAACAGTCCTAAACCTACAAGGGGACACAAATCAGGTTTGCAGCAGATATTACCACAGAAACTTGGCAGGCTAGAAGGGAATGGCATGATCTATTCAATGTGATGAAGGGGAAAAATATGCAGCCAATAATACTTTATCCAGAAAGGCTATTATTCAGAATAGAAGGAGAGATAGTTTTCCAAACCAAAACTAAAGCAGTTTGTAACCACTAAACCAGCCCTGCAAGAAATATTAAAGGGGACTATTTGTGTGGGAAAGAAATACCAAAAGCAACAAAGACTAGAAGGGAACAGAAAACATCACCAGAAACATCAACTTTGCAGGTAAATTCATATCTATCAACAATTACTCAATGTAAATGGACTAAATGCCCCAATCAAAAGACGTGGGGTATCAGAATGGATTAAAAAAAACAAACAAGATCCATCTATATGCTGCCTCTAAGAGACTCATTTTAGACCTAAAGACACCTGTAGATTGAAAATGAGGGGATGGAGAACCATCTATCATGCTAATGGACATCAAAAGAAAGCCAGAATAGCCATACTTATATCAGACAAACTACATTTTAAAACGAAGAGAGTAACAAGAGATAAAGAAGGGCACTATGTCATAATTAAGGGGTCTATCCATCAAGAAGATCTAACAATTATAAATATTTATGCCCCCAACTTGAACATCCAAATATATAAATCAATTAACAACAAACATAAAGAAACCCCTTGATAATAATACAATAGTAAGAAATTTTAACATCCCACTTATGGCAATGGGCAGATTATATAAGCAGAAAACCAACAAGGAAACAATGGCTTTGAATGACACACCGGGCCAGATGGACCTAACAGACATTTCAGAAAATTTTGTCCTAAAGCAGCAGAATACAAATTCTTTTCAAGGGTACATGGAAATTCTTCAGAATAGATCACATACTAGGTCACAAATCTGGCCTCAACTAGTACAAAAAGATTGAGATCATATCATGCATATTTTGAGACCACAAGACTATGAAACTTGAAGTTAACCACAAGAAAAAATTGAGAAAGACCACAAATACATGGAAATTAAAGACCATCCTACTGAAGAATGAATGGGTTAACCAGGAAATTAAAGAAGAAATAAAAAAATACTTGGAAGCAAAAGAAAATGAAAACACGACAGTCTAAAACCTCTGGGAAGCAGCAAAACTGGTCCTGAGAGGGAAGTATGTAGCAATACAGACGTACATCAAAAAGCAGGAAATGTCGGGGCACCTGGGTGGCACAGTCGGTTAAGCTTCCGACTTCAGCCAGGTCACGATCTCGCGGTCCGTGAGTTCGAGCCCCGCGTCAGGCTCTGGGCTGATGGCTTGGAGCCTGGAGCCTGTTTCCGATTCTGTGTCTCCCTCTCTCTCTGCCCCTCCCCCATTCATGCTCTGTCTCTCTCTGTCCCAAAAATAAATAAACGTTGAAAAAAAAATTAAAAAAAAAAAAGCAGGAAATGTCTCCAAATACACAACCTAATCTTACACCTAAAGGAGCTAGAAAAATAACAGCAAATAAAGGCTAAAAACAATAGAAGGGAAATAATAAAGATTAGAGAAGAAATAAATGATACAGAAACAAAGCAAAACAAAACAAAAAACAGTAGAACAAATCAATGAAACCAAAAGCTAGTTCTATGAAAGAATTAATAAAATTGATAAACCCCTAGCCAGACTTATCAAAAAGAAAAGATAAAGGACCTAAATAAATAAAATTATGAATGAAAGAGGAGAAATCACAGCCAACACCCCAGAAATGCAAACAATTGGAATATTGTGACAAATTATATGCCAACGAACTGGGCAATCTGGATGAAATGGATAAATCCCTAGAAACATACAAACTACCAAAACTGAAACAGAAAGAAATAGAGAATTTTAACAGACCCATTACCAGCAAAGAAATTGAATCAGTACTCAGAAGTCTCCCAACAAAGGTCCAGGGCTAAATGGCTTCCTAGGGGATTCTACCAGACATTTAAAGAAGAGTTAATACCTATTCGTCTCAAACTGTTCCAAAAAATAAAAATGGAAGGAAAACTTCCAAACTCATTCTCAAGGCCAGCATTACCTTAATTCCAAGGCAGACAAAGACCCCACTAAAAAGGAGACTTACAGGCCAATATCCCTGAAGGACCAAGATGCAAAAATCCTCAGCAAGATACTAGCAAATCAAATCCAACAGTACAGTAAAAGAATTACTCATCATGAACAAGTGGGATTTATTCCTGGACAGAAAGGGTGGTTCAATATTCACAAATCATACAATATGATACCTCACATTAATAAAAGAAAGGATAAGAACCATATGATCCTCTCAATAGATGCAGAAAAAGCATTTGACAACATACAGTATTCTTTCTTGATAAAAACCCTCAAAAAATTGGAACAGAGAAAACATACATCAACATCATAAAGGCCATATGTGATGGCCTCACAGCTAATATCCTCAATGGGGAAAAGCTGAGAGTTTTCTACTACAATCATGAACAAGACAGAGATGTCCACTCTCACCACTGTTATTTAACATTGTAGTGGAAGTCCTAGCCTCAGCAATCAGACAACATAAATAAATAAAAGGCATCCAAATCAGCAAGGAAAAAGTCAGACTTTCACAATTTGCAGATAACATGATACTCTATGCAGAAAACCTGAGACTCCACCAAAAAATTGCTAGAACCAATACATGAATTCAGCAGTCATAGGATATAAAAATCACTGTACAGAAATCTATTGCATTTCTATACATCAATATTAAAGTATAGAAAGAGAAATCAAGGAATTTGTTCCATTTACAATTGCACTAAAACCAATAATATATCTAGGAATAAACCTAACCAAAGAGGTAAAAGATCTGTATGCTGAAAGCTATAGAACACTTATGAATGAAATTGAAGACGATACAAAGAAAAGGAAAGATGTTCCATGCTCATGGGTTGGAAGAACAAATATTGTTAAAATATCTATACTACCCAAAGCAATCTACACATTTAATTCAATCCCTATCAAAATACCAACAGTATTTTTCACAGAACTAGAAAAACAATCCTAAAATTTGTATGAAATCACCAAAGACCCCAAATAGCCAAAGCAATTCTGAAAAAAAAAAAAAAAGCAAAGCTTGAGACATCACAGTTCTAGACTTCATGCTGTATTACAAAGCTGTAATCATCAAGACAGTATGGTCCTGGCACAAATAGATCAATGGAACAGAATAGAGAATCAAAAATGAACCCACAACTATATGGCCAACTAATCTTTGACAAAGCAGGAAATAATATCTAATGGAAAAAAAGACAGTCTCTCAACAAATGGTTGTTGGGAAAACTGGAAAGCAAGATGCAGAAGAATGAAATTGGACCTCTTTCTTATAGCATACATAAATATAAATTAAAAATGGATGTAAGGCCTAAATGTGAGACAGGAAACCATCAAAATCCTAGAGAAGAACACAGGCAGAAACTTCTTTGACCTTGGTCTTAGCAACTTCTTACTACACATGTCACTGCCTGCAAGGAAAACAAAAGCAGAAATGAACTATTGAGACTTTATCAAGGTAAAAATCTTCTGCACAGTGAAAGAAATAACCAACAAAACTAAAAGGCAACCTACAGAATGGGAGAATATATTTTCAAATGACATGTCTGACAGAATTATTATCCAAAATCTATAAATAACTTATCAAACACACACACACACACACACACACACACACACACACACACACACACA
>NW_024412446.1:11668159-11682273 GCF_014898765.1 Herpailurus yagouaroundi | reverse complement strand
ACACACACACACACACACACACACACACACACACACACACACACACACAAAATAATCCAACTAAAAAATGGACTGAAGGTATGAACAGCAATTGTCCCAAGGAGGACATATAGATAGCTAACAGACACATGAAAAGATGCTCAACATCAGTCATCATCAGGGAAATACAAATCAAAACCATGATGAGATACCACCTGACACCTGTCAGAACGACTAAAATTAACAACACAGGAAACAACAGATGTTGGCGAGGATGTGGAGAAATGGACACCCTCTTTCACTGTTGGTGGGAATCCAAACTTGTGTAGCCAGCCACTGTGGAAAACATTATGGAGGTTCCTCAAAAAAGTTAAAAATAGAACTACCCTATGGCCCAGCAATTATTTACCCAAAGGATACAAAAATACAGGTTTGTAGGAGCACATGTATCCCAATGTTTATAACAGCATTATCAACCATAGCCAAACTGTGAAAAGAGCCCAAATGTCTATCAACTGATGAATGGATAAAGAAGATGTGGTAGATACATATACACTCAAATACTACTCAGCCATCAAAAAGAATGAAATCATGTCATTTGCAATGACCTGGTTGGAGCTAGAGTATATTATGCTGAGCAAACTAAGTCAGAGAAAGACAAATACCATATGACTTCACTCTTATGTGGAATTTACAAAACAAAACACACGAACATATGGCAAGAGAACAAAAAGAGAGGAAAATAAACCATAAGAGACTCTTACCAATAGAGAACACACTGAGGGTTGAATGGAGGGAGGGATGTGGGTGGGGGATGGGCTAAATGGGTGATGGGAATTAAGGAGGGCACTTGTTGGATTGAGCACTGGGTATTATATGTAAGTGATGAATCACTAAATTCTACACCTGAAACCAATTTTATAATATATGTTACCTAACTAGAATTTAAATTAAAACTTTAAAAAAAAAAGAAATTTTAAAAGAACATGGAAACAAAAATGAAACACAATGGTCCCAAACCTCCTGGTGCAGCAACAGCGGTTCTCAGAAGGAAGTGTATAGCAATACAGGTCCACCTCAAGAAGCAAAATAATTTCAAATAAACAACCTTACCTTGCACCTTGAAGGAGGTAGAAAAAAGGCAACTAACACAACTAAAAACCAGCAGGAGGAAGGAAATAATAGATTAGAGCAGAAATAAATGATAGAAAAACTAAAAAACAATAGATCAATAAAACTAGGAGCTGGTTCTTTGAAACAATCAATAAATTGATAAATCTCTAGCCACTTTTACCAAGCAAAAAGCAGAAAGGACTCAAATCAGAAATGAGAGAGGAGAAATAACACCACAGAAATACAAACAATTATAAGAAAATATTATTTAAAAAACTATATCCCAAAAAATTGGACAACCTAGAAGAAATTGATAAGTTCCTACAAACATAAAATATACCAAAATTGCAACAGGAAAATGTAGAACATTTTAATGAACCAATAACCAGCAAATAAATTGAGTCTAATAAAAAAGCTACCAACAAACAAAAGTCCAGGACCAGAGAGCTTTACAGGTGAGTCTTACCAAACATATACAGAAGAGTTAATACCTATTCTTCTCAAACTATTCCAAAAAATAGAAAAGGGAGGAAAACTTCCAAATTCATCTTATGATGCCAGCATTACACTGATGTCAAAACCAGATAAAGGCTCTACTAAAAAAGAGAACTACAGGCCAACATTCCTGAGAAACATAGAGGCAAACATCCTCAACAAAATACTAGCTAACTGAATAAAAAAAAAAAATCATTCACCACAATTAAGTGGGATTTGTTCCTGGGTTGCATAGGTGGTCCAATATTCATAAATTATTCAATCTGATACATCATGTCAGTAAGAGAAAGGATAAGAAGCATACTATCATTTCAATAGCTGCAGAAAAAGCATTTGATGAAGGACAGCATCCATCCATGATAAAAACCCTCAGCAAAGTACGTTTAGAGGTAACATATCTCAACATAATAAAGTTCATACGTGAAAAAAAAAAACATAGCTAACATAATTCTTAATGGGGAAAAACTGAGATCTTTCCTCCTAAGGTCAGGAACAAGATAAGGATGTTCACTCTCATTTTTATTCAAAATAGTACTGGAAGTCCTAGGCACAGCAATCAGAAAACAAAAGGAAATAAAACTCACCCAAATCAGCAAGGAAGAAAGAAAACTTTCACTATTTGCAGATGACATGATACTGAATGTAGAAAACCTCAAAGACTACACCAAAAAAAATGCTAGAATAAATACATGAATTCAGTAAAGTCACAGGATACAAAATCAAGATACAGAAATCTATTGCATTTCTATACACCAATTAATGAAACATCAGAAAGAGAAATTAAGAAAACAACCTTTTATTTCTTCATTTTAAATTTTAATCTAAACTCTAGTTAGTTAACATATAGTGCAACATTGGTTTCAGGAGTAGAATTCACTGATTCACCACTTACACACACACCCAGTGCTCATCACAACAAGTGTCCTCTTTAATACCCATCACCCATCTAGCTCATCTCCCACCCACCTCCCTCCATCAACCCTCAGTTTGTCCTCTATCATTAAAAGTCTCTTGTGGTTTGTTTCCCTCTTTCTTCTTTTTCCCCTCTCACATGTGTTAATCTTTTTTCTTGTTTAAATTCCACATAAGGAGGAGCCAAGATGACAGAACAGCATGGAAGTTTTTTGTGTGTCTCACATCCATGAAATACAGCGAGACCAACACTAAACCATCCTACACACCTAGAAAACTGAATTGAGGATTAACACAACAATCTGCACAACCTGAACCACAGAATTCAGCAGGTACGTGGCCTGGAGAGGTTAACTTGGGGAGAGAGAAGCTGGCAGTGGGCAGAGAGCTGCTTTTGCAGGCAGAGAGAGAACAGACACTGGGGGAGGGGGGAGAATACGGGAAAAGCACCCCTCCCCAAAAGCAGCTGGAGAGAAAGTGGAAAATTGGAAACTGCCGCAGGGACTAAACTAAAAAGGGAGAAAGGAGAGGGTTTAAATTCCATTAAGACTGTAAACAAGGGGTGCGCAGTCTGCAACTCCGCAGCTCCATACCTGGTGGTGCTCTGGTGGGAAGGGCAAATCCCCAGGAACAGAGTGGGGTCCGGGAGGTTCTCAGCCACACGGGGAAAAGCGGTTCCACTGCTGGAAGGAGATTTGGTAGAGACTGTTGAAGCCACCTGGTGCCAATAGACCCCAGAAAACAGCCACATTTGCTGGTGCTGGAACAAGGTCGTAAAGGGTGAAGCCTAGTGGCAGATGTGTGTTGTAATTTTCCACAATCCCTGAAATGCTGCTGCTACACTACCTCGTGAACTTTTTCTGGGCTGGGCTGGCACCTGGCTGCAGTCTCAGGGTGCCGGCAGCAGCAGGGTGCAGCAAGCATTCCTGGGTGCAGCTGGCATTTGGCCATTTCTTGGTGAGACCCTCCTGCAGGGGGGCAGAATGGGTCAAAGCCGCAGTCCTTCAGAAGTAAAGGGCCAGGGAAAACAGCCGCATCTGAGACAAAACTTGGGAGAGAGGTACTGCCTGAGGCCTGGTCACGGAGAGTGAAAGAGCGGGGAGTGGACGAAGGCTGAAGACAGAGGACGGGTGCGCGATTGCTGATCCAGGAGAGCAGACTGGGTAGCTGGGTGGCGCCATTTTCACCGCTCCCACGCATGCGCATACAGCATCTATGAGTGCGGCAACAATCCACTCCAGTAGGCTAGCAGCGCCATCTAATGGACAACGGAGCCATTACACTGAGCCCCACCCAACTGGGCCAACCTCGTTCTTCAAGGACACAAGTCTCACCGCCTACTTAGTTTATGGATTATAAAGTGCTACATAGTCTGACTTCTGGGGGAAAACGAAGTAATTTCAGTCCTATTTAAATCTGTTAGAAGGTCCATCTATTCAATTTTCTTTCTTTTTTCTTTTTCTCTTTTACACTACTTTTCTTGAATACAGAAAGAGAAAACATTCATTTTTTTGGCTCATAAACACTGCGTATTTATTTATTTTTATTTATTTATTTTTCAATATATGAAGTTTATTGTCAAATTGGTTTCCATACAACACCCAGTGCTCATCCCAAAAGGTGCCCTCCTCAATACCCATCACCCACCCTCCCCACCCTCTCACCCCCCATCAACACTCAGTTTGTTCTCAGTTTTTAAGAGTCTCTTATGCTTTGGCTCTCTTCCTCTCTAACCTCTTTTTTTTTTCCTCCCCCTCCCCCATGGGTTTCTGTTAAGTTTCTCAGGATCCACATAAGAGTGAAAACATATGATATCTGTCTTTCTCTCTATGGCTTATTTCACTTAGCATCACACTCTCCAGTTCCATCCATGTTGCTACAAAGGGCCATATTTCATTCTTTCTCATTGCCACATAGTACTCCATTGTGTATATAAACCACAATTTTTTTTTTTATCCATTCATCAGTTGATGGACATTTAGGCTCTTTCCATAATTTGGCTATTGTTGAGAGTGCTGCTATAAACATAGGGGTACAAGTGCCTCTATGCATCAGTACTCCTGTATCCCTTGGGTAAATTCCTAGCAGTGCTATTGCTGGGTCATAGGGTAGGTCTATTTTTTAATTTTTTGAGGAACCTCCACACTGTTTTCCAGAGTGGCTGCACCAATTTGCATTCCCACCAACAGTGCAAGAGGGTTCCCATTTCTCCACATCCTCTTCAGCATCTATAGTCTCCTGATTTGTTCATTTTGGCCACTCTGACTGGCATGAGGTGATATCTGAGTGTGGTTTTGATTTGTATTTCCCTGATGAGGAGCGACGTTGAGCATCTTTTCATGTGCCTGTTGGCCATCTGGATGTCCTCTTTAGAGAAGTGTCTATTCATGTTTTCTGCCCATTTATTCACTGGGTTATTTGTTTTTTGGGTGTGGTGTTTGGTGAGCTCTTTATAGATTTTGGATACTAGCCCTTTGTCCGATATGTCATTTGCAAATATGTTTTCCCATTCCGTTGGTTGCCTTTTAGTTTTGTTGGTTGTTTCCTTTGCTGTGCAGAAGCTTTTTATCTTCATGAGGTCCCAGTAGTTCATTTTTGCTTTTAATTCCCTTGCCTTTGGGGATGTGTCAAGTAAGAAATTGCTATGGCTGAGGTCAGAGAGGTTTTTTCCTGCTTTCTCCTCTCGGGTTTTGATGGTTTCCTGTCTCACATTCAGGTCCTTTATCCATTTTGAGTTTATTTTTGTGAATGGTGTGAGAAAGTGGTCTAGTTTCAATCTTCTGCATGTTGCTGTCCAGTTCTCCCAGCATCATTGGTTACAGAGACTGTCTTTTTTCCATTGGATATTCTTTCCTGCTTTGTCAAAGATTAGTTGGCCATACGTTTGTGGGTCTAGTTCTGGGGTTCCTATTCCATTCCATTGGTCTATGTGTCTGTTTTTGTGCCAGTACCATGCTGTCTTGATGATTACAGCTTTGTAGTAGAGGCTAAAGTCTGGGATTGTGATGCCTCCCGTTTTGGTCTTCTTCTTCAATGTTACTTTGGCTGTTTGGGGCCTTTTGTGGTTCCATATGAATTTTAGGATTGCTTGTTCTAGTTTTGAGAAGAATGCTGGTGCAATTTTTATTGGGATTGCATTGAATGTGTAGATAGCTTTGGGTAGTATTGATATTTTGACAATATTTAGTCTTCCAATCCATGAGCATGGAATGTTTTCCCATTTCTTTGTATCTTCTTCAATTTCCTTCATAAGCTTTCTATAGTTTTCAGCATACAGATCTTTTACATCTTTGGTTAGATTTATTCCTAGGTATTTTATGCTTCTTGGTGCAGTTGTGAATGGGATCAGGAAAACATTCATTTTTATTTTTAATTTTCATTAAAAATATTTTTCTTTATTTTTTTTACTATATTTTTAACTTTTGTTTAAATTTTTAAAAATTCTATCTTACTTCCATCATTTTATCTTAGTCTACTTCAGTGTATTCACCTTTTCAAATTTTCAAACGATTTATTTTTTTCTTTTTTATTTCTTTTCTTTTTCTTGAATGCAGGAAGAGGACAACTTCATTTTTACTTTCAGTTTCTATTTTTTTTTTAATTTTTTTTTCAACGTTTATTTATTTTTGCGACAGAGAGAGACAGAGCATGAACGGGGGAGGGGCAGAGAGAGAGGGAGACACAGAATCGGAAACAGGCTCCAGGCTCTGAGCCATCAGCCCAGAGCCCGACGCGGGGCTCGAACTCACGGACCGCGAGATCGTGACCTGGCTGAAGTCGGACGCTTAACCGACTGCGCCACCCAGGCGCCCCACTTTCAGTTTCTATTAAAATATTTTTCTTTAACTTTTTTACTCTATTTTTTGCTTTTATGTAAATTTTTTCAAATTCTATTTTACTTCCATCATTTTATTTTAGTCTACTACAGTGTATTCACTTTTTCAAATTTTCAAATGATTTTTTCTTTTTTTCTCTTTTTTGTTTCTTTTCTTTTTCTTGAATACAGAAAGAGAAAAAAATTCATTTTTATTTTTAATTCTTATTAAAAATATTTTTCTTTAATTTTTTCTACTATATTCTTTACTTCTGTGTAATTTTTTCAAAGTCTATTTCACTCCCATCACCTCATTTTAGTCTACTTCAGTGTATTCATTCTTTCAAATTCTCAAACGATTTCCTTTGCCCCACTTTTTTTCCTCTAATCTATCAAACCACTGTCAACACCCAGACACCTAGGATCCAGCATCATTTATTAGATTGTGTGTGTGTTTTAATTTTTTAATTTTAATTTTTTTTTAATTTTAATTTTTTTAACTAAAATTTTTCTACCTCATTAATTCCTTTTCTCCCTTCAAAATGACATAATGAAGGAATTCACCTCAAAATAAAGAGCATGAAGAAATGACAGCCAGGGATTTAACCAACACAGATACAAGCAAGATGTCTGAACCAGAATTTAGAATCACGATAATAAGAATACTAGCTGGAGTTGAAAACCGATTAGAATCCCTTTCTACAGAGATTAAAGAAGTAAAAAATAGAATGAAATTAAAAATGCTATAACTGAGCTGCAATCACGGATGGATGCAGCGGCGACAAGGAAGGACGAGGCAGAATGGAGAATCAGCAATATGGAGGACAAACTTATAGAGAATAATAAATCAGAAAAAAGAGGGAGATTAAGGCAAAAGAGCACGATTTAAGAATTAGAGAAATCAGTAACTCATTAAAAAGGAACAACATCAGAATCATAGGGATCCTAGAAGAGGAATAGAGAGAAATAGGGGTACAAGGGTTATGTGATTAAATCATAGCAGAAAACTTTCCTAACCTGCGGAAAGACACAGACATCAAAATCCAGGAAGCACAGAGGATCCCCATTCGATCCAACAAAAACCGACCATCAACAAGGCATATCATAGTCAAAATCACAAAATACTTGGGCAAGGAGAGAATCATGAAAGTGGCAAGGGGAAAAAAGTCCCTAACCTACAAGGGAAGACAGATCAGGTTTGCAACGGACCTATCCACAGAAACTTGGCAGGCCAGAAAGGAGCGGCAGGATATATTCAATGTGCTGAATCAGAAAAATATGCAGCCAAGAATTCTTTATCCAGCAAGGTGTCATTCAGAATAGAAGGAGAGATAAAAAGCTTCCCAGACAAACAAAAATTAAAGGAGTTTGTTACCACTCAACCAGCCCTGCAAGAAATTTTAAGGGGGACTCTCTGAGGGGAGAAAAGATGGATATATATATACATATATCTATATATATATAAATCTATATATCTATATATCTATATACATATATATATCTAAAGCAACAAAGATTAGAAAAGACCAGAGAATACCACCAAAAACTCCATCTACAAGCATCATAATGGCAATAAATTCATATCTTTCAGTACTCACTCTAAACATCAATGGACTCAATGCTCCAATCAAAAGACATAGGGTAACAGAATGGATATGAAAACAAGATCCATCTATATGCTGTTTACAAGAGACCCACTTCAGACCTAAAGACACATTCAGACTGAAAATAAGGGGATGGAGAACCATCTATCATGCTAATGGTCAACAAGAGAAAGCCGGAGTAGCCATACTTATATCAGACAATCTAGACTTTAAAATAAAGACTGTATCAAGAGATGCAGAAGGGCATTATATCATAACCAAGGGGTCTATCCACCATGAAGACCTAACAATTGTAAACATTTATGAGCCAAATGTGGAAGCACCCAAATATATAAATCAGTTAATCACAAGCATAAAGGAACTCATCGATAGTAATACCATAATAGTAGGAGACTTCAACACCCCGCTAACAGCAATGGATAGATCATCTAATCAAAAACTCAACAAGGATGCGGCACCTGGGTGGCTCAGTCAGTTGAGTGTCTGAATTCAGCTCAGGTCACGATTTCACAGCTTGTGGGTTCGAACCCCATGTCAGGCTCTGTGCTAACAGCTCAGAGCCTGAAGCCAGCTTTGGATTCTGTATCTCCCTCTCTCTCTGCACCCCTGCCCCCTACTCACTCTCCATCTCTCTCCCTCTCTCAAAAATAAACATTAAAATAAAAAAAAAACACAAAAAATCAACAAGGAAACAATAGCTTTGAATGACACACTGGACCAGATGGACTTAACAGATATATTCAGAACATTTCATCCTAAAGGAGCAGAATATACATTCTTCTCCAGTGCACATGGAACGTTCTCCAGAATAGACCATATATTGGGACGCAAATCAGCCCTAAGTAAGTACAAAAGGATTGAGATCATACTGTGCATATTTTCAGACCACAACACTATGAAACTCGAAATCAACCAGAAGAAAAAATTTGGAAAGGTAACAAATACTTGGAGACTGAAGAACATCCAACTAAAGAATGAATGGGCTAACCAAGAAGTTAAAGAGGAAATTAAAAAGTATATGGAAGTCAATGAAAATGATGACACCACAACCCAAAACCTCTGGGACACAGCAAAGGTGGTCATAGGAGGAAAGTATATTGCAATCCACGCCTTCCTAAAGAAGGAAGAAAGATCTCAGATACACAACCTAACCTTATGCCTTAAGGAGCTGGAAAAAGAACAGCAAATAAAACCCAAAGCCAGCAGAAGACAGTAAATAATAAAGATTAGAGCAGAAATTAATGCCATCAAAACCAATAAAACAGTAGAACAGATTAATGAAACCAGAAACTGGTTCTTTGAAAGAATTAACACAATTGATAAACCACTAGCCAGTTTGATCAAAAAGAAAAAGGAAAGGATCCAAATAAATAAAATCAAGAATGAAAGAGGAGAGATCACAACCAACACAACAGAAATAAAAACAATAATAAGAAAATATTATGAGCAATTATATGCCAATAAAATGGGCAATCTGGAAGAAATGGACAAATTCCTAGAAACATATACACTACCAAAACTGAAACAGGAAGAAATAGAAAATTTGAACAGACCCATAACCAGTAAGGAAATCGAAGTAGTAATCAAAAATCTGCCAAAAAACAAGAGTCCGGGGCCAGATAGCTTTCCAGGGGAATTCTATCAAACATTTAAGGAAGTGTTAACACCTGTTCTCTTGAAGGTGTTCCAAAAAAATAGAAATGGAAGGAAAACTTCAAAACTCTTTCTATGAAGACAGCATTACTTTGATTCCAAAACCAGACAGAGACCCCACTAAAAAGGAGAACTATAGACCAATTTCCCTGATGAACATGGATGCAAAAATCCTCAACAAGATATTAGCCAACCGGATCCAACAATACATTAAAAAAATTATTCACCCCGACCACGTGGGATTTATACCTGGGATGCAGGCTGGTTCAATATCCGTGAAAACAATTAACATGATTCATCACATCAATAAAAGAAAGGACAAGAACCATATGATCCTCTCAATAGATGCAGAGAAAGCATTTGACAAAATACAGCAACCTTTCTTGATAAAAACCCTCAAGAAAGTAGGGATAGAAAGAGCATACCTCGAGATCATAAAAGCCATATATGAATGACCCAACACTAATATCATCCTCAATGGGGAAAAAATGACAGCTTTTCCCCTAAGGTCAGGAACTGGACAGGGATGTCCACTCTCACCACTGTTATTCAACATAGTATTGGAAGTCTTAGCCTCTGCAATCAGACAACACAAAGAAATAAAAGGCATCAAAATTGACTAGGAGGAGGTCAAACTTTCACTCTTCGCAAATGACATGATACTCTGTATGGAAAACCGAAAAGATTTCACCAGAAAACTGCTGGAATTGATTCATGAATTCAGCAAAGTTGCAGGGTATAAAATCAACGCACAGAAATCAGTTGCATTCCTATACACCAACGATGAAGTGACAGAAAGAGAAATCAAGGAATCGATCCCATTTATAGTTGCACAAAAAAACTATAAAATACTTAGGAATAAATCGAACCAAAGAGGTGAAAAATCTATACACTGAAAACGATAGATGAAAGAAATTGAAGAAGACACACACAAAAAAGAAAAAAATATTCCATGTTTATGGATAGGAAGAACAAATATTGTTAAAAGGTTGATACTACCCAAAGCAATCTACATATTCAATGCAATCCCTATCAAAATAACACCATCATTCTTCACACAGCTAGAACAAATAATCCTAAAATTCGTATGGAACCAAAAAACACCCCGAATAGCCAAAGCGATCTTGAAAAAGAAAACCAAAGCTGGAGGCATCACAATGCCAGACTTCAAGCCATACTACAAAACTGTAATCATCAAGACAGTATGGTACTGGCACAAGAACAGACACTCAGATCAATGGAACAGAATAGAGAACCCAGAAATGGACCCACAAACGTATGGCCAACTAATCTTTGACAAAGCAGGAAAGAATATCCAATGGAATAAAGACAGTCTCTTCAGCAAGTGGCGTTGGGAAAACTGGACAGTGACATGCAGAAGAAAGAACCTCGACCACTTTCTTACACCATACACAAAAATAAACTCAAAATGGATAAAAGACCTCAATGTAAGACAGGAAGCCATCAAAATCCCCAAGGGGAAAGCAGGCAACAACCTCTTTGATCTTGGCTGCAGCAACTTCTTACTCAACACATCTCCAGAGGCAAGGGAAACAAAAGCAAAAATGAACTACTGGGACCTCATCAAAATGAAAAGCTTCTGCACAGCGAAGGAAACAATCAGCAAAACTAAAAGGCAACTGACAGAATGGGAGAAGATATTTGCAAATGACATATCAGATAAAAGGTTACTATCCAAAATCTATAAAGAACTTATCAAACTCAACACCCCAAAAACAAATAATCTAGTGAAGAAATGGGCAAAAGACATGAATAGACACTTCTCCAAAGAAGACATCCACGTGGCCAACTGGCACATGAAAAAATGCTCAATATCACTCATCATCAGGGAAATACAAATCAAAACCACAATACCACCTTACACCTGTCAGAATGGCTAACATTAACAACTCAGGCAACAACAGATGTTGGCAAGGATGCAGAGAAAGAGGATCTCTTTTGCACTGCTGGTGGGAATGCAAGCTGGTGGAGCCACTCTGGAAAACAGTATGGAGGTTCCTCAAAAAACTTAAAACAGAGCTACCCTACGACCCAGCAGTTGCACTACTAGGCATTTATCCAAGGGATACAGGTGTACTGTTTCGAAGGGACACATGCACCCCCATGTTTAGAGCAGCACTATCAACAATAGCCAAAGCATGGAAAGAGCCCAAATGTCCATCAATGGATGAATAGATAAAGAAGGTGTGGTATGTATACACACACACACACACACACACACACACACACACACACACGATGGAGTATTACTCAGCAATCAAAAAGAATGAAATCTTGCCATTTGCAACTACGTGGATGGAACTGGAGGGTATTATGCTAAGTGAAATTAGTCAGTCAGAGAAAGACAAAAGTCATATGACTTCCCTCATATGAGGACTTTAAGAGACAAAACAGATGAACATAAGGGAAAGGAAACAAAAATAATATAACAGGGAGGGTAACAAAACAGAAGAGACTCATAAATATGGAGAACAAACAGAGGGTTACGGGAGGGGTTGTGTGAGGGGGGATGGGCTAAATGGGTAAGGGACACCAAGGAATCTACTCCTGAAATCATTGTTGCACTATATGCTAACTAATTTGGATGCAAATTCAAAAAAAAAGAAAAAAGAAAAAAGAAAACAACTTAAAATAAAAAAATAAATAAATTCCACATATGAGTGAAATCATATGGCATTTATCTTTCTCTGACTAATTTATTTCACTTAGCATAATACTCTCTAGCTCCACCCATGTCATTGCAAATCGCAAGATTTCCTTTTTATGATGGCTAAGTAATATTCTATTGTATATATATCTACTACATCTTCTTAATCCATTCATTAGTCGATGGACATTTGGGCTCTCTCCAAAGTTTGGCTATTGTTGATTATGCTGCTATGAATATTGGGGTGTATGTACCTCTTTGAATCTATATTTTTGTATCCTTCGGGTAAATACCTCGTAGTGCAATTGCTGTATCATTGGGTAGTTCAACCGTTTTTAGAATTGCACCAAAAAAAAAAAAAAAAGATATCTAGGAATAAACCTATCCAAATATATGAAGTATCTGTACTCTGAAAACTATAAAACACTGATCAAGAAATTGAAGATGACACAAAGAAATGAAAAGACATTCCATGCTTGAGTTGAAAGAACAAGTGTTTTTAAAATGCCTATACTATCCAAAGCAATCTACACATTTAATGCAATCTCTATGAAAATATCAACAGCATTTCTCACAGAGCTAGAACAAGGAATCCTAAAATTTGTATGGAACCATAAAAACCCTGAATAGCCAAAGCAACCTTGAAAAAGAAAAGCAAAGCTGGAGGTATTGCAATCCCAAATTTCAAGATATACTACAAAGCTGTATTAATGAAAACCATAGGGTACTGGCACAAAAATAGACACAGATCAGTGGAACAGAAGAGAAAATCCAGAGATAAACCCACAATTATATGGTCAATTGCTCTTTGAAAAAGCTATAGATAATTTCCAGTGGGAAAAAGAATGTCTCTTTAACAAATGGTGTAGGGAAAACTGGACAGCAACATGCAAATGAATGAAACTGAACTTTCTTACACCATACACAAAAATAAATTAAAAATGGATTAAAGATCAAAATATGAGACTTGAAACCATAAAAATCCTAGAAGAGAACACAGGCAGTAACTTCTTTGATATTGGCCATAAAACTTCTTTCTAAATATGTCTCCTGAGGCAAGGGAAACAAAAGCAAAAGTAAACTATTGGGACTACATCAAAATAAAAAGCTCCTGCACAGAAAAGGAAACAATCAACAAAATTAAATGGCAACCTATGGAATAGAAGATATTGGCAAATGACATATTTGATAAAAGATTAGTATCCAAAATATATAAGGAACTTGTCAAACTCGACACCCAAAAACTAAATAGTCCAGTTATATATGGGAAAAAGACACAAATAGACATTTTAAAACTTTTAAAAAATGTGTATTTATTTATTTTGATGGGGGGAGGCAAAGATAGAGAGAGGGAGGGAGAGAATCCCAAGCAGGCTCCACACTGTTGACCTAGAGCCTGACACAGGACTCGATCTCATGAACCATGAGATCATGACCTGATCCAAAATCAAGAGTTGGACACTAAACCAGCTGAGCCACCCAGCCACCCCTAAAGAGACATTTTTCCAGAGAAGACATACAGATGGCCAACATATACATGAAAATATGCTCATCATAACTTATCATCAGGGAAATTCAACTTAAAACTACAGATATCACCCCACACCTTTCATAATGGCTACAATCAACAACATAAGAAACAACAGGTGGAGCGCCTGGGTGGCTCAGTCAATTGAGCAGCCAGCTTCAGCTCAGGTCATGATCTCGCGGTCCGTGAGTTCGAGCCCCGCGTCGGGCTCTGTGCTGACAGCTCAGAGCCTGGAGCCTATTTCAGATTTTTTTTTTCAACATTTATTTATTTTTGGGACAGAGAGAGACAGAGCATGAATGGGGGAGGGGCAGAGAGAGAGGGAGACACAGAATCGGAAACAGGCTC
>NW_024412446.1:11508816-11667759 GCF_014898765.1 Herpailurus yagouaroundi | reverse complement strand
AGTGGGAGACACAGAATCGGAAACAGGCTCCAGGCTCTGAGCCATCAGCCCAGAGCCTGACGCGGGGCTCGAACTCACAGACCGCGAGATCGTGACCTGGCTGAAGTCGGACGCTTAACCGACTGTGCCACCCAGGCGCCCCTGGAGCCTATTTCAGATTCTGTGTCTCCCTCTCTCTGACCCTCCCCTGTTCATGCTCTGTCTCTCCCTGTCTCAAAAATAAATAAAACATTAAAAAAATTTTAAAAAGAAACAACAGGTGTTGGCAAGGATGTAGAGAAAGGGTATCCTTCTTGCACTGTTGGTGGGAATGCCAACTGGTGCAGCCACTCTACAACACACTATGGAGATTCCTCAAAGAGTTAAAAATAGAACTACCCTGTGATTCAGCAATTGCACTGCTATATTTACCCAAAGAATACAAAAATACCAATTCAAGGGATACATGCACCCCAATGTTTATAGCAGCATTATCAGTAATAGCCAGATTATGGAAAGAACCCAAATGTCCATTGACTGATGAACATATAAAGAAGATGTGGGAGATTATATTTATACATAACCGACTGAACCACCCAGGTGCCCCAAGAGACAGACTCTTAACTGTAGAGAAGAAAACTATGGTTACCAGAGGAAAGGGGGGGATGGGTGAAATAGGTTATGGAGTGTGTTTGGTGTGAGGAGCAGCAGGTAATGCATGGAAGTATTGACTCACTATATTATACACCATCTGCAGCTAATATTACACTATATGTTAACCAATTGGAATTTAAATAAAAACTTAAAAAAATTTTTTTTACTGTTTATTTTAGAGAGAGAGAGAGAGAAAGAGAGAGACAGACAGACAGACCATGAGTGAGGTGGGGGGTGGGTAGGGAGAAGGAGACCTCCAGGTTCTGAGCTGTCAGCACAGAACCTGACTGACACAGGGCTTGAACTCATGAACCGTGAGATCATGTCCTGAGCTGAAGTCGGATACTTAACCGGCTGAGCCACCCAGGTGCCCCTAGATAAAAACTTAAAAAAAAAAAAAATAGGGGTTCCTGGGTGGCTTAGTCGGCTGAGCATCTGACTCTTGATTTTGGTTCAGGTCATGATCCCAGGAATGGAGCCCCATGTTGGAGTCCATACTGAGCATGGAGCCTACTTGGGATTCTGTCTCTCTCCCTCTGCCCCTCTCCCTCTCTCCCTCCCTCTCTCTCTCTAAAAGCAAACAAAAAAGGAAATCAGAAGAGATTAATTGTAAACTAGAAAAAAATTAATAAAACACAAAATGGAAATCAATGAAACTTATAATTAAAAAACTCCTAGTGCTGTTTCAAAAGTAGAAATTGACTTAAGGCACATTCTTGAGTTGTTTTTGCAGGACTGAAACTATGCCTCAGGGTTAATAGGTTAAAATGTTCTCCAGGAAGACCCCCACTTACTCCCCATCTTCACAGGAATGTTAACCTTATATTTTAGAGGCAAACAGCAGAAAGAGCTCTGGCAAGCCTAGACCAGTTTGAGCTTGGCCACCAACCCACACCTGTAGGGGTGGATCATGGAGTGTCAGTTACCTGTTATTCATTATAATGTTCAAATCTCTGTCCAAAATTTAACATAACATACAATGTGTGTATAGGCATGTTTCCTTAAGATGCATGTGCGACTTTATGCCTACCTCTGTATATGATGACAAGGCCCCCCTTTCTGAATATTCACCATAACCTTACATAAAAGAAACCCACTTGCCCCTGCTCAGGGAGTCATGGCTTTGGAGGTTATCCCTGGGATGTCTTTATTTGTTGCAAATAAAGTTTCCTTTGTGTGACAACTTCACCTGGTGTAGTCTCTACCTGTAACTCACCAAGAAGCAAACTCATATTAGTTAGAAAACAGTTGGAGTAATTCCCACAGTGAACCAGTGTTAAGGACACTGTTGGCAATGACGTAAACAGTCTGAGCATTAGGTGCCCCCTCCCCAAAACCAGACTTCAGGCAAAATATGTGCATCTGTGTAGGTTAGGCCTTGGATTTAGGCATATGCCAGGTACCCCCAATAGTCTGCTACTATATGCCCGGACCTCATCTAACGTTGCCCTGTTCCAGGTCCCTGGCTACTCTGACCTGTGAAACTGACACCTGTACAGACACACCCTGTCAACTTCCCATGAGCAGCCAGGGCCCTACAAGCCTATGAATATAGGGCCTATCTGCAACCACCTGCATTGCCTTAAGCATGAAGGGTGCTCACCCCTGAAATTCTCTTTGAGGCAGCCACTGAGATGGGTGGCAGTCAGTTCCCAAACAGTGCTTACTGTTCGCTGAAGTCCCAGGTTTTTGCATCAATGAAGGTTCCCAGATGTCTCTTATTAAGGATACCATGGTCAGCACACTAGAATCAGCACTTGCAGGGCTTCTAAATTCCTCCAGCTCTGCCTTTGGAGGATATGTACATTTATGTGGATTAACACCCGTAAATAGGCATGTGCCATGTGTCCCCACTAGCTCACTCCTTGTGAACCAGCCTCTCCAGAGAGACTCGCCCTATACCACACCCCTGGCTACACTCACCTACATGGCTCATGCATTGGCAAGAAACACCCTATCAACCTGCTGAGAGTATCTAGGAGGCCCTCCAAGCCTGTGGAGCTTAGGCTGGTCCCAAACCACCTGCATAGCCTCCAGGCCAGAGGGAGCTGCCCACCCAAAAATCTTTCTGAGATGGCACCTTTCAACTGGCCAAGCTCAGTCCCCATTTTGAACGGCTACCTGAGGAGTCCCAGGTATCTTTCAGTGAAGGATACGCATGTATCCCAACAAGATGCATCCTGGCAAGGCAGACCAGACTCATCCATCCACCTGTACCTTTAAAGAGAATATGCACTTTTGTGTTGGATAGGGCTTGGAATAGGCAAGTGCCTTGTACCCCCAACAGCCCACTCCCAAGACCCATCTTTTCAGGACACTTGCCCTGTTCAGGTCAGTTCTCCTACCTAGTGCCGGCAAGGCAGTGCAGTGCCTCTAGGTTGGCCTGCAGGGGGATTATGTGCATTCGTATCAACCAAAGCTACAAATGAGGCAGATATCAGGTACCCTCAAAGAACCTGCTCCTGTGACCCAGCCTCTTACTACAGCTTCCCTGTTTTAGGTCCCCATCTTCCCAGACCATAGCCTCCCCGACATGGGTAGTCTGTGCTGTATCAGTTGGCCTTTGTCTGCCTGGGTCCTCCAACCTGGTGGAGCACAAACAAGTCCTCAAATTTTGTAGAGCCTCCAGGGCACACCTCCCAAATCTCTCTCTTTTTTTTAATTTGTAAAATATTTTGTGTGTGTGAGAGAGAGACAGAGTGTGAGTGGGAGCGGGGCAGAGAAAGAGTGAGAGACACAGAATCGGAAGCAGGCTCCAGGCTCTGAGCTGTCAGCACAGAGCCCCATGAGGGGTTCAAACTCAGACTGTGAGATCATGACCTGAGCTGAAGTCAGGTACTTAACTGACTGAGCCACCCAGGTGCCCCCCAAGTAGCTCTTTAAGGCAGCATTTCAAACTGGGTGCCTCTTATGGAACAGGATAAAACTTGCAGTGAGGCAGTTGCCAGGTGCCCCACACAACTTGCTCCTATATGTCAGCCTCCCCTTCCAGTTGCTCTGCTGCAGGTCCTCTGATGCCCTGATCTGGAGGACCTGGGATAGCCCTTGCCCTGAAGCCAGCCTTGGGCATTTCGGGCCCTCAAGGCCTGAGGAGCTTCAGCCTGTCCTCAACAACTAGGACAGCTTCCTGTGTGGAGAGATTCCACCCCCAAATTTTTTTCTGAGGCTTCAGCTTCAAACTAGCATGAAGTCAGTCCCAATTAGGACTGGTTCTCTGATGGGGTCCTGGGCTTACCGGTCATTAAGGCTTTCAGGTCCCTTTTAGTGAAGGACACCCCTGTCAGCCTGCCTGGTGCCACCCTAGCAAGATGGCCCAGATGCCTCCATCTCTACCTTCACAGTAAATATGTGCATTTTTTATAGGTTAGGCAGATTCCATGGCCCCCAAGAGCCTGCCCATGAAACCTAGATTCCCTGAGAGGTTGCCAGTTCCAGGTCCATGGTTCCCATGGCCTGCACAGACCATGCATGTACAGAGCACACTCTGTCAGATGGGCTTGGCTGGCAGGGGCCCTCCAGGCTTGTGGGGCTCAAGCCAGTCCCCAATTTCTTACAGAACCTCCAGGATGGAAAGAGGACATTCCCAGGAAATCTTTCTGAGCCTAAATTTGAAACAGGACTGTCTCTTTTTGGACTGGCTGCCTGAAGGGGTCTCAGACTTCTCCAACAACTAAGTCTCCCTAAGTGTCTTTTAGTAAAGGCTACCCAGGCCTTCTTTCCTGGCCCCAAGCTGACAAGGCAGTCCAGATTCCTCCAGCTCTGCCTTCAGGGGGGCATGTTCATTCATGTAGGCTAAGACTTAGAATTAGGTAGATGCCAGTCACTGCAGAGAGGTTGTGAGACCTGGTCTCTCCCTTCAACTGCCCTGTTCCAGGTTCCCTGGCTTCCCTGGCCTGTGCCACCTTTGCATGCTACCTAGGAACCTGAATTACTGGAAAAGCCTGGACCCCATCAGATAGCTGCCTGAATGGGGAATCAATGGTCCCCTATTTAAAACAAAGCCTCAGATTTTTCTGGGGGTGGGCTCTCTCTACCACAGAGGCCACAAAAGAGTCAGCGACTGGCCTGAGTTAGACTACCTAACTTAAGAGGCCAACACATGCACACATTGTCAGCTATCATTGGGCAGCATGGTCCCACAGGGTCATTGTAGAGAGAGGCTGGGTCACAGTAGCAAACTATATGAAATACCTGGCATATGACTAATTCCAAGAATTCTCATATCCAATAAAAGACGCCCATTTTAAAAAGTAGACTCAGAACGGCATCTGGGTGGCTCATTGAGTTGGGCATCTGACTTCAGCTCAGGTCTTGATCTCATGGTTGGTGAGTTCAAGCCCCACGTCAGGCTCTGTGCTGACACCTCGGAGCCTAGAGCCTGCCTCGGATTCTGTGTGTGTGTCTCTCTCTCTCTCTCTCTCTCTCTCTGCCCTTCCCCCACTCATGCTCTGTCTCACTCTCAAAAACAAAAATAAACATTAAAAAAAAAAGTAGACTTAGAAAGATATCTGAGCCCTGAGTCCATTCAAGTGGTTAGGGTCAAGCTAGCACTCCACAGATCTAGAGTGCACCTGCAGCCCAAGGCCAACTGACAGGGTGCTAACTGCACATACATGGGTACCCCAAGTCTAGATAACCATGGATATGGAAAAGGACAAGTGACTGAAGAGGAATAGTCAGAGTAGAAGGTTACTAAGGAAACACTTCAGAGCCTTGAGTACTGGAAAGCCCTCGCTCAACTCTTGCCTGACACAGTGCAGTGGCACATGCATGGGCAGAATAGGTCAGGGGAGCCAGGGACCTAGAACAGAGCAGCTGTAAGGAGAGACCAGGCCATAGTAGCAGGCAACTGGGTGTAGCTAGCATATGCCTAATTCTAAGACTTAACCTACACAAATGTGCATATTTTCCCCGAAGGCAAAGCTGGCGGAATCTGGATCGCCTTCGCAGGGTGGGACCCCATGAGACAGTTAGGGGTAACCTCCAAGAAGAGACACCTAGGCAGCCTTGATTGCTGGAGAAGCCCTGGGCTCCATAGAGACAGCCAGTCCAAATGAGGCCTCGCAATCCCTGGTGTAAAATAGCCCACAGAAAGTTATTCAGAGTGTGGCTCTTTCTACCCTTGAAGCCATGCAGGTGGTTAGAAATTGGCTCTGGCTCCACAGGCCTGGAGTGTCCCCCTGCAGCCAGCTCACAGGGTACAGACTGCACATGCACAAGCTGCACAGGTCAGGGAAGCCAGGAACCTGGAACAGGGCAATGTGGGGAGGGACTGGGTAACAGGAGGAAACTATTGGGGGTACCTGACATCTACATTTTTCCAGGACTTCACCTATACTATTGGGCCTATTCCCCCTTAGGGCAGATCTGGAGGACTCCAACTGCCCTGTCATGTCAGGGCCTGACCACTGGCCTGGTTAGCAGCCCAAGGAGACACCTGGGAGCCTTGAGTTCTGAAGAAACTTGCCACCTATCAGGCAACCTGTCTACATGGTGAGTGACAGTCACAAGTGTAAAGCTGTCATGTCAGAATGATTTTGGTAGGTGAGCTCCCTCCAACTCGAGAGCTTTGCAGGTGGTTGGGTCTCAGCTCAAGCCCCACACGTCTGGAGTGCCCTGGCTACCCAAGGTTGACGGACAGGGTCAGAATGAGCAGGCAGGCCCAGTAGGCCAAGGGAGCCAGGCACCTAAAGCAGGGTAACTGCAGGGAGAGGCAGGGTCACAGGAGCAGACACTCGGAGATACAGGACATCATCCTAATTTGAGCCCGAACCTGCACAAAGGTATATATTGTCCCAGAAGAAAGAGGTGGAGAAATGTGGACTGATAAGGCACAGGTGACGCATCTGTTCACTGCGCAGGTCAGAGCAGCTGGGAGACTGGGACAGGACAACTATACAGAGAGGCTGGGTCACAGGAGTAGGCTGTTTGGAGGTACCCGGCATCTGCCTCATTAGAAGCCTTCAGCCTATAAAAATGCACACATCTCCACTGAATGCTAGTCTGGAGGCAGCAACACTGCCTTGCAATGGCAGGAGGGGGCAGCTGGCCCAGGTATCCCTCTGCAAGAGACTCCTGGGAGTCAACTGCTAGAGAAGCCAGGGGCCCCATTAGGCAGGCAGTCCGAATGGGGACTGACTGTCACCACATGCAAGGTGCCACCTCTGAAGATCCTTGGAGATGGGGTCCTTCCACCCAGGAGGCCGTGCAAATGGTTCAGCGCCGCCAGAGTTCTTCCCCACACAGGGTGGAGGACGCCTGTTGCACATGCTTGAGCTGCACAGGTAGCCAGGGACCCAGAACAGGGCGTGCTGCCCAGAGACCGGGCCGCGAGAGCTGGACCTTGGCAGCCTAAGGCCCTTGCCTAATTCCAAACCCTATTCTACGCCAACGTGCATATTTCTCCCAAGGTAAAGCTGGAGATGTCTACACTGCCTTGCCTGGATGGGGCCTATGTGGCTGCTAGGGTATCCTGCACTAAGAGACATCTGGGAGTTTCGATTCCTGGTAAGCCTAAGACCCCATCAGGAAGGCAGCCAGTTCTACTGGGGACTGTCACCTCAGAAATATTTTTTTTTTAATTTTTTAATGTGTGTTCATATTTGAGAGAGAACAAGTGGCAGAGGGGCAGAGAGAAAGGCAGACTGAAACTGAAGCAGGCTCCAGGCTCCAAGCTGCCAGCACAGAGCCCAATGTGAGGTTCGAACTCACGAGCTGTGAGATCATGACCTGAGCCGAAGTCAGACACTTAACTGACTGAGCCACCCAGATACCTCTCAGAAAGATTTTTATGGGGAGGTCTCCTTCTGCCCTGGGCAGGGTGGGGGGTGCTCAGGTGGAGGTGGTTCAGGACCAACTCAAGGCTCCACCAGCTTGGAGGGCTCTGGCTGGCCCCGGCTGCCCTCAGCCTGCTGAAGAGGTACGAACTGCGCACTCCCAGGCTGCACAATTAAGGGGAGTCAGGGAGCTAGGGACAGGGCAGGGGTCTCACGTAAGTTGTTAGGGGCACAAGGTATCTGCCTCATTCCCATCGTTAATTCACGCAAATTAATGTGTTCTCCCGGAGGGCAGAGCTGGAGGAATCTGGTCAGCCTCAAGAGGGCGGGACAGTATGGGATGGTCTAGCATAACCTCTGGCCACAGAACTCTGGGACCCTTGGCTGTTTGAGAAGACTCTGGGCCCGATCGGGCATCCAGTCCAAAGGGGGAGTGTCTGTCACCAGTTCAAGCTGCACGAATAGATTTACATTGCATTTTTATTGCAAGGGAGATTCTCTACTTCCCCCAATAACCACATGCAGCATATGCATCTGAGGGTATGGGCTGTCCCTCCAGTATGGGCACTGGTCAAGCTGGTGCCGGATCCCAACTCTGCCATATGTGAGCAAAAGTGTGTGACTGCTGCCACCCCATGTGCTTCCCGTTCTGTGGCTGTTTTCTTGCTATTTATGACAAAAAAAAAAAAGTCATCACACAAAGTGTATTGTTTTCATTTGCCCTCATTTATCTTCTTGCTGATAACATTACCTGTTTTCTTCAATACTTGGATTCCTTTCCGCTTTGCCTGGCCTCACTGTTTCACCTTGGGAAAGTCCCTGACCTTTCCAGGCTTCATGTCTCACCTGTGCAAGGCAGAGGTGGGCAGAGATGACTCAGAGGCCCTTTCCAGGTCAGATATCCTGGGTTGTACAGTTTTGTCATATAATATGGGGCAAGGGACAGAGCCACAGCCTCCTTCCCTCCTCCCTAAGGCAGCGATTCATCAGCACACCTTGCAGAGAAGGTGTGGTGCCTAGGACATCCTTCTTTATCTGTGCTCAAAGTGCCTTTTCCTGCATGATGGCAGGGCAACACCACTAACACTTAAGACATCTGGAGCAGTTCTTTATTTTTTTTAATTGAAAAAAATTAAAAAAAAAATTTTTTTTTAATGTTTATTTATTTTTGAGACAGAGAGAGAGCATGAATGGGGGAGGGGCAGAGAGAGAGGGAGACACAGAATCGGAAGCAGGCTCCAGGCTCTGAGCCATCAGCCCAGAGCCTGACGCGGGGCTCGAACTCACGAACCGTGAGATCGTGACCTGAGCTGAAGTCGGACGCTCAACCGACTGAGCCACCCAGGCGCCCCTGAAAAAAAAAAATTTTAACGTTTATTTATTTTTGAGAGAGAGACAGAGTGCGAGTGGGCGAGGGGCAGACATGGGGAGGAGACACAGAATGCAAAGCAGGGTCCAGGCTCTGAGTTGTCAGCACAAAGCCCGATGAAGGGCTCGAACCCATGAACTGCAAGACCATGAACTGAACCAAAGTCAGACGTTTAACCGACCGAACACTGCAGGGGCCCCTGGTGCAGTTCTTTATGCTGGGCCTTATGCTCAGGGCTGACACCTCACTTCACAGAGCTACATAACACCAGCTGAGATGGTTTTCTAGTATTCCCATTTCTCAGACAGAAAAACAGAGAGCAGAGCCTGTGGATTTTTTTTAATGTTTATTTATTTTGAGAGAGAGATTGAGAAGGAGAGCACAGGCAGAGAAAGGGCAGAGAGAGGGGGAGAGAGAGAATCCCAAGCAGGCTCCAAGCTAACAGCACAGAGCCCAACACAGGGCTTGATCTCAGGAACAGTGAGATAATGACCTGAGCCAAAATCAAGAGTCGAGGCTTAACCTACTGAGCTACCCAGGTGCCCCTAGAATCTGTGTTTTTAACCTGTACACTGCACCACCTCCTGTTTAAAAAAATAATAACAAAAATAAAAACCTGGGGCACATGGGTGACTCAGTCGGTTAAGTGTCCAATTTCTGCTCAGGTCATGAGCTCACAGTTCTTGAGTTTGAGCGGCTCATCAGACTCTCTGCTGTCAGCATAAAGCCTGCTTCCGATACTCTTTCCTCCCTGACTCTCTGCCCCTCCCCCACGTGCGCGTGCACTCTCTCTCTCTCTCTCTCTCTCACACACACACACCCACAAATAAATACACATTTAAAAAAATAAATAAAATAAATAGAAATTAAAAACCCAGTTTGTAGTATTTACAACCCAGGGAGCTAGCCAGAAAGGTTTGGGGGCCAAGATACCAAATGGGACTTATCTTGCTTGGGTACCACCCATTATCACAAGTCCCAGACCGTCCCCATCATCACAGAAATTTCATGTGAAAGGAGTCCAGCTCTTGAGATGTCAAATTGTTTCACTCCAAAGCCCGTGTAAACTGGGATGTCACATAAAGTCCCAGGTAGGCCTGTTGTAGGGCACAGCATTCATTCATAAATTAAGACTGTAATTAATCACTTAGGTTCTAAGTGAGCTGTCTTTCTCCCTCTTCCTTTCTTTGTTCTCCCTGGGAAACCTCTGGAGAAGGAGTCAGCTCCTAGGTCTGCTGGCTTCTCTCCAGCTGTTCCATCCGCTGGGGTAACAGGCACCTCCATCAGTTCTGACTCAAAAACAAGGCCACCATTCCAAAGTTGGAGCATAAGGTAAAACCTGAAGATGAGTGAAATTACCCTTGAAACCCTTCTAGAAGGGGTGGGGAGCCAGGTGCCATCACTCATTGGTGATTCCTGCCTGCTAGTTTTCCTGCCAGGCCTGGAATAATCTTGGTTTCTCCAGTGGATCCCACAGCCAAGGCCATCTTTATATCCGGAGGTCCTGAGAGATACTCAGGAGACAGCAGATTCACCCACTGAATGGCAAGGCAAGTGGAGTCACTCACACCATTTACACCCTTCCTTCCTCTTTCCCTCTCTGTCTACAGAGCACGTGTAAGTGAATGTGGAATATGCTGTGACTTGTCTGTAAGGTCACAGATAGCATTTATTGAATGCTTACCATGTGCTAAGCTTGGTGCTAAGATCCTGTATCAAAGGGTGCCTTCAGCTGAAAGGAGCAGATAACAGATTTCCCAACGGCTTTATATAAGGGCTTTTAAAATCATCTCTCAAAACAAGAAAGGTAGATGGTTAATCTCAGGCTGTTCTATAGCTTGATAATGCCTCCCCTGCCAATATCCTACTACTTAGCCATCCTCAATATGTGGGCTTCACATCCTCAAGCTAGATGCCTCATGGTCATGGATACTGCAGTTCCAAGCATCCCAACTCTTCACAGGCAGGAAGCAGGAAAAGCAAAGGCTTCATCCTCTGTATTTTTTCAGGAAGCCCCCTGCCGACTTCCCCTTACACCTCATTGGCCTTAAATGAGTCGCATACCCATCCTCAGCTGCCAGGGAACTGGGAAAACCAGTATCTGGCAAAGAAGAAGGACATCACTGTGATTGGCTTAAACCATTCATGATTCATGCACTACACTGGGCCACTTTGCTACCTGAAACAAAGTCAGGGCTCTGTTAGCAAAAAGGGGACACCTTTGTGGGGTAGCTAACAATGCCATGTGTCTTCTCAATGAAACTCACAGGAGTCCACTGTGGTGGGCCTTTTTTAAGTTCCCATTTTACAAATAGTGTAACTAAGACTCAGAGCCATTTAGTAACTTGCCCAAGATCCCATAACTGGTAACTAGCGGGGTTCAATCCCAGGTCTATCTCCTGAAAGCACGCTCTTAACTACTGTATACCCTTAGGTAACTGCTTCTTGGGTATATATCACCCTAGGCCATGACCCTATTGAGGGAAGGGACCATGTCTTCATCTTTGCATTTCTGCAGTGTCTTACGATTGACAGAAGCTTAATTGAATTGATTTAAATACAAAATTATTTTGTTTTGATACTTGCTGCTTTGTCGTGTGTTTTAAAACCAAGAATGCAAACTTGGCAATGCTACCTTTAAAAAATACACCTATCTCTTCTTCTGTATTGTTTTCCATTTACCCACACTGGGTTCCTGAAGTCCCGGGAAGAATTCCAATGTAAATATCACCCATGATGGAAATTTAGGGGAAGGAGAGGAGGGTGAAAGACTAATTGAGGCCCTAAAGAGAGTCAGTTCCTCATTAACTATGAAGCCATGGAAAATTCTTTGTTCCCGCCTGTTGGCCTCTTGCCTCCAGGATCTGGGTGGGTATTGCCCTTGGCCAGCTTCCTGGTCAGGTCACAGACAATTGGATTGGAGGGGTGTGTCTTGGGGAACAGGGCAGAACCAGGCTGGCTCTGGGTCCTTGGGAGTGAATGCAAGAAAAGATGGGCCCCAAGCATCTGCAGTCCAGAAGGACTAGGCTGGCCACTCCACATACACTGGCTCACTTAGCACTCCCGATGACCTGTGGGCTTAGGACTACTATCTTCCCCATTTTACAGCTGAGAAAGCTGGGGCTCAGAGAGGTGAGGTCACTTGCCCAAGGTCACACAGTGGAGCTTGGATTAAAAGCTAAAGCCCGTGAACTTCTTAGGTGGGGTCCATTCTGCAGTCAAGAGTGACTACTATCCCAGGCACCCCAGAGAGAGTGCTGTTGGAGGCCAAGGAGGTCCCCGGCCCATTCTCGGAGCTTTCACCAGGCCAGTAGTCAGTAGTCACAAGCAGGGGCTTTGAATAAGAGCCAGGTTAGGACCCCAGCCTTACACTGCCTAGGGACTTTAGGCAGGTGACACACTACCTTTTTCTTTCTGTCCATAGTCCAGTGGTTAAAAGCCTGGGCTCTGGGGCCAGACAGCCTGGGTTCACATTCCTGCTCTCCCAGGTACCAATTTTGTGACCCTCACCCCATTGTGAAGTTTTATAAAGAAGAGCATAAAGAACCTGCTCTAAAGGCAGCTTGTAAAGATTAAATGGTGTCCTCAGCTCAGTGCCTGGCACCGAGCCAGTTCTTGTTAGGTAGTTCTTTTATCCCCGCCCCAGTGCAGACAGTGCTGTGAGGGGCCCCAGGCAAAGGTCCCCAGCTAATCCCATCCTTCCCTCTGCCCCAGAAGCTGGCTTTGTGAATGAAAGACCTAGGAAGGCCTGGACTGATTTGGTTGCACAAATGAGGCAGGTGTGACTTCAGGGAATTAAACGCAAATGGAACCCCACTTGCAAATTTGGTCATTTTCATGGAGAATGGTTGTTAGAGGTCAAGAGATGGGGCCCAGCTGAAGCTCCCCTCCCATGCTCCCACTTTCACCGTGCAGAGGGTCAGCCCGAGATCCAGAGAGTATGCCCAGCATACCCAGCCCCTTTGGAAGTAACCGCACTCACCATTCACACAGATTCCCTTAGTCTGCAGGGCCTGGTCTGGGTCTGGGAGGGAGCCCAGAGAAGTAGAGGACATGCCAAGGTCACCTGTAGGGCTGGCGACAGGGCAGCGGGCCTTGCCCATGTGTCTGCCCGGAGGCTGGCCACAGCCCAGGCGTCAGGTGTCTTGGGCACAGTGCCCGGTTCTGCCACACGGGAGATCTGGGTGCCTTTGCCAACTTCCCCAACCTCTCTGGGTTTGTGGTCCCCATCTGGGGATCTGGAAGGAACCCAGAGTACTGGGGCTGACTTGGCAGGATTCAATGCCTAGGCTTGGGGCCACAATGACAGGATATCCCCAGGGAGCTGGGCTGGTTGCCACACAGGGAACACTGGGGTGGAGGCTGGCACTGCTGACAAGAGGCCCAAAAAGCACACCGAGGAGACAAAGCCAGGACAGCTGGGCCCTGAGAGGGTAAAGGACAGGCTGGGAGTGCAATGGAAACCACAGCTACAGGCAGTGAGGGGCCCACAGATAAAGACCTAAGTTTCTCCTCAGTCTCTAGCCTGGGAACCAAGGGCAGGACCCAGTCTCCTGCCACTCTGTCTTGATTTTGGTCCTGGGTAGGCAGTGTGGGCAAGTTCCCACCAGGGTTCCTGTGAGCTCCAGATATCATCTGTCCCACCCCTATTGGGACAAAGACCCAGGGTCCTGAGGGAGAGAGGCCTTTTCAGACTCCTATGGCCAGGATGATATGAGGAGGGCCCAGCCTTGCTTGAGGACTTGGCTAGCCCCGAAGCTCAGCCCCAGTCCTGGAGACACCCTCTGGGAGAGGCTAAACCAGCAGTCCCTGCTCTCTGCACACAAGTAGCAAGGCCGGGACCCCAGATTAAGGGACTGACTAAGACAAGCCTTGCCCCCAGATGCTCTAGGGCCAACGCCCTTTCCCCATACCAGGGAGCAGGTCTCAGCTTCCAAATTCCTTTCCTTTTGTCTTTTTTTTTTTTGTATTTAACTTTTTAAAAATATTTATTTTTAAGAGACAGAGAGAGAGCGCGCGAGCAGGAAAAGGTCAGAGAGAGAGGGAGACACAGAATCTGCAGCAGGCTCCAGGCTCTGAGCCTGTCAGCACAGAACCCAACGCGGGGATGCGGGACTCAATCCACGAACTGCAGAGATCATGACCTGAGCTGAAGTCGGATGCTTAACTGACTGAGCCATCCAGGCGCCCCCCCCCCAAATACTTTTCCAAGTTTGTACCTCAGGCTGATGAGCCTGGTTGAGTATAACAATTTACAAGGCAAATAAGGGTTTTGTGTTTTATCTTCTTACAACCCACTACCAGCTGAGTCCCTGCAGGCAGATTGGTCAGACGTGGCCTGGAACAGCTGGAGCCCCCTCCTTGCCAGGCAGGTCCTCTTGCCTCATTGGCCAAGGTGCTGATAGGCATTGCCAAAGACTAGCTGAGAGACTATGCATTTGTGCCAGACGATGGAGCAAGGAAGGAAGCATACAGCTAGGCGGGAACCCAAGTCCCCATGTGACCCTGGTGGGCCTTAAACCCCTGTCCATACAATGGGAATGCCAACTCTGATACATCCCACCGTGAGAATATCACAGCTCATGAATGTTTTCTTTTACTTTCAACTTGTTTTGTTTTACATGGATTCATTCTTTTACTTTCCAGTATTTGTACCTCATTACTTTTATCTCTTATTGCATTGGCTAGAACCTTGTTCATTTAACCGCCATACATTTTTAAGTCTAGTGGGTACCAAACCAGGTACGAGACACTGAGATGCAATGATGAGTGCCATAGACTCAGCTTAGGCCTCAGGAGATTCTCAATCTAGAGGGCAACTTTATAATGACCTTCATGGACTGGGCCACCCTCTAGAGATCTTGAGATGATTCAGATACAGCTCCTGTTCTGGAGGGATACAGCTGGATGCTGCAGCTGCGAATTCAGGCAGACGTGGAGGGGCACACAAACAGGTCACTCAGCAGGTACAAGGTCACTGACTCCCAAGGGGTCAAGGAGGAGTTCTTGGAGAAGGCATCTGAAGAGTGAGGAGGGTTCACATAGGTAAAGATGAATGAGCTAGTTTCCCAGAACAGGTAACAGCATGGGCAAAGGCAGAAAGAGGGGAATTCTTGGAGCAAGAAAGGAGAAAATAAACCAATGTGATTACGTTTAAGGTGTTGAGGGGGCAGGAAAACAAGATAAGGTTGGCAGGCTGAAGAGTTGATCTCTTTCTTTCTTTCTTTCTTTCTTTCTTTCTTTCAGAGACAGAGCGAGAGAGAGAGAGAGAGAGCGAGAGAGAGAGTGTGAGCAGGGGAGGGGCAGACAGAGGATCCCAAGTGGGCTCTGGGCTCGCAGCAGCAGGCCCAATGTGGGGCTTGAACTCATGAGCCGCAAGATCACAACCTGAGGCAAAGTCAGACACTCAACTGACTGCGTCACCCAGGCGCTGCTGAGGAGTTGATCTTATTCCCCAATAAGACCATAGGAAGCCATGGAAGACACTTGAACAGCAGAGTGTTAGTTAGCATGACTTTTTTAGGAAGAGAAATCTGGTAGCAGCAGCAAAAGGAGGCAGGCATACCCTCACATGATATGCTCCCCATTTCCTGAGGTCTGGGGTGTCTCTGCCCACCACTGGGAGAAAGTGGACAACTTCCTCTCCTCAGCCTGGCCAGGGAGATAAGGTGGCAAAGACAGGAAGTTGTCTTAAGGAGCTGAGGAGTTGGCAGCCTGGCCAAAGCCCCCACCCCCACCCTGTGCAGGGTGTCCTTGTAGAGGTAAATTCAGGGGAAGGAGACCAGGCCCCTCAGGCCAAAATGCAACGATCCAGGTGTCCTGGGCTGGCTGAGGGGCCCTTGGGTGCCTGCTCTGTCCTGCTGCTGACAGGTCTGCACTTCCCGTGCCCTTGAAGACCAGGTATGCTCCTGTTCCAGGAAGAGGTTCTGGAGTTTTCCTACCTCAACTCTGTCATGCAAACACCCTCCCTGACACCTCCTGGAAACAAAGGTGAGTCAGACCAGACGTCTGCCCTCAAGGGTATCAACAGGCCAGGGAGCAGAGCAGACAATGGACACCAGGGTGCTGTGAGCCTGATGGGGTCATGCGGGCTACCAGAGCCCTGTTGGCCTCACTGATGAGAAGTGGCTTCCAAGCCTTAAGAACTAGTAGGGATCAGCACTAAAAGATGGACGGGTGTTCCAAGCAGAGGGGACGACTGAGTAAACAAAGATTCAGAGGCAAGAAACTTCCATTGTGTGCAATGACCTAGATGTGGCCCCCGTGTGGCAACCATGGGAGGCAGGAAGTAGTGCGGCTGAATGGTGGGCTGGGAAATCTAGATACCCTCTTAGAGGCAAGGTTGAGGGGAGATGACACGGGGAAGGTCCCCATCTTAGAGCACAGGGAGAGGCTGAAGGGAGAGGTTATACAAGTGGCTCCAGGCCAGGTGGGGCTCCGGCCCAGGAGGACTGGTGGGCGTGCTTACATGGGGTCCCCAAGCCCAAAAGATCAGAATAAAAGAACTTGGCATCAGAGCGAAGATAGCAGACAGGAGCATCTCCCGGTCTGAACAGTTGGGAGCCAGTCTTTCCTGCCCCGCCAGAGGGGACTATTCAAGTAGGTGGAGGTAGGGGGATACGACAGTGGACTTAGAATTGGTGCTCAGCAGCAGGGTCTTAGGGAGCCTGGGACACCTGCTGGCTGGGCCTGGATGAGGCTGGTGAAGAGGAAATGAGGTTCCCAGGTCTCTAGGGCTGTTTGCATTTTCAGTCAAACCATTTACAAACCAAAGTGGGGCAGTGGCAGGGCAACCCCGGCCTCTCTGTCTTCTCAAAGGACTGCACTGACTCAGTCCCTCCCACAGCCAGCACTAATGTGACAGACGGGAGCCTGAGGCCCAGAGACAGCAGGCACCTCCAAGGCCTCACAGAAAAGCCTACTTTACACAGGCTGTCCCTCAGCCCAGATCACTTTTCCCTCCCCTGTTCCTTCAGATTTCCCCTGTTCCTTCCTCTGGGAGATCTTCCCTGAGCTCCCTGATTGAGAGAACCCCCTTCTGACCATGTGTCAAGACTCTGATGGCCACCCTGCAGTCTGTTTCTATGTGTGGTTAGTTGGGATTAATGACTGAGGGACAAACCTCAGGGAGAACAGGGGCCATCCCTCTAGGGCCTGGCACTGTCTCTGGTACATGCTGGGTCCTTGTTAAATATTTTAGAAGAAGGGTGGGAGGGAGAAAGGGAAGCCTTTGTCTGGCCTCATTCAGAGCCCATCAAAAGTGTGCAGGGAGGAGAGCAAATACACAGGACTGAGGTAGCCAAGGAAGTGAGTTTCCCAAGTGGAGAGAGATTTTAGGGAGAGGAGCCTAGGAGAGCAGTCCAGGCCAGGGGAACAGCGTGAACAAAGAGGTGGAGCTGGAATGCACAAGGCCAGTTTGAGGAATTTTGAGACCAGTTTACCTAGAGATGCCAACTGGTAAAGGGCTGTGATTGCTGGGTTGAAGAGTTTGGACTTTACCCTGAAGTAATAGGGAGCTAAGAAAGGTTCATAAGCAGAGGGATGAACTCATGAAACCACCAGCTCAGTCAGGCCATCTGTATACGCAGAGGTAGGTCTGGAAGCGGGGAGACCAGGGAGGAGGCTTGAGAGAGAAGGTGGGGCTTGAGCTCAGGCAGTCATAATAAAGTAGGAGGCAGGAAGAATAGAGCAGGCAGGAGACCACCCTTCTCCACTGGTCAAAGCTCCACTCACCTCGTGCTTTGGGAGGGGCTTCCAGGTAGGTAGACTGGTGGGGTGTTTAGGAGCCTGGGCTCTGGAGTCAAGAGTAGCCCAGGTTTGAAACCCAGCTGTGTGCCCTTGGGCAAGTCCCCTGGGCCCTCAGAGCCTCTCTTTGTCTAGGAAATGAGAACAGGGCTGGCAACATAATTTGTAGGGCCAGTGCAAAATGAAATGTGGAGCCCCCCTCTAAAAAAGAGGGTGAAGGGGCGCCTAGGTGGCTCAGTTGGTTAAGCATCCAACTTCAGCTCAGGTCATGATCTCGTGGTTTGTGAGTTCGAGCCCCATGTCGGGCTCTGTGCTGATACCTCACAGCCTGGAGCCTGCTTTGGGTTCTGTGTCTCCCTCTCTCTCTGCCCCTTGCTCGCTCTCTCTCTCTCTCTCAAAAATAAATAAACATTAAGAAAAAATGTTTATAAAAAAAGAGGGGGGGATGTGCCATTGTACATTATACATTGTACAAAGCTTTTCCTTCTGCAATCTCTGCTTTACTGGTCATGATGGGGTTGTTGTTTTTTTTTTTTATATAATTTGCTATTCACTCTTCTAAGTAAAGGAAAATGAAAAATTTAAACTATTAGCCTGAATTGTACCATTCATCTTTATTTTGTGCAATGCCAGTTTTAAACGCAAAATTAAGAGCATTTCACTCATATGTTCAATCACTAAAATGACACCAATTGTATTTCATAGCTGGTGTGTGCATATGTGGGCCCAGCACACTTCCACTGTGCAACTCTGGCATGCATGCATATATATGTGGTTTGGACCAGGACAGCGGGAATGCTGCACAATACTTACTCACTGTTTTCATTTCACTTCTTGACATGGGTGAATCCTAGCCCTTGGGCTTACAGATGAGTAAGGATATACTAAAACAAAAGGGAACTCTGGGTTGCCCTCTCTTTCCCCTTTCTTCTATGGCTTTCTTTCTTTCTTTCTTTCTTTCTTTCTTTCTTTCTTTCTTTCTTTCAAGTTGTTTTATTTATTTTGAGAGAAAGAGTGAGCAGGGGAGGAGCAGAGAGAGAATCCCATGCCATGCAGGCTCTGCACCATCAGCATGGAATAGGGCATCCTTTCTAATTTAAGTGGTTGGCAAATGCTGGGAAGTATCATGAGTGAGGAAGTGTTTCTTAGGATACTATTGCCTTCTTTTTGCTTTTGAAGCAAGTTCTGGTTCAAAGGCAAAGCATGGCCTATCAGGGTGGTCAGCACTCCCACTTACTCAGTTGTAGACATAACACGCTTGCTTTATACCCAGTTTGAGTCTCACTGAACTCCCATGCATCATGAGTCCACCAGAATTCTGAGCTCATAGAGCATCACAAACTCTATATTTGAATGGGACAGCATATTTGGCATAGCCTCTCGGCTTACATAACATGCTCTGTTGACTTCATTTACAAAGTGTAAGTTCAGAGATAAAATTATGCAGAATTACGAGACAATGATAGCAGAGCATTAACCAAGCACCAGACCCTGCGTAATCATACACTTTATATGCCCATGTAGCCGGGAATAATTGTGTAGTACTTACCCCAGTGTTGTTGTGGGGATTAAATGAGATGATATGGGAAAAGAACTTAGCACAGGGCCTGGCACATGGTGACTCTTCACCTCAGGTGACAGGCAAGAGGCAAATCAGAGTGCTGGGGCACAGCCCTCAGGCCAGCCAATGAGGCTCTAGGACAAGGCCCAGAGGAGGGACATCTGGGAAACCTTCCTCTGTTGGTCCCATGTTTTTCATCTTCGTTTCTGGCTGCTCCTTCTCCATCTCCCCTGCAAGTCCCTATCCCACTCCTATAAGAGTAAGAGTAATGCTAGGAACCATTTATTGAGCACGTACTACTTCTGGACACCATATTTTACTAACATCCATCAGTTAGTTCCCACAGCAGCTCTTTAAGGCCGTTTCCAAATGGCAGAAGCCCTTACTAAGAAAGGAATTTACTGACTCACGCAACTGAAAAAAACAAAACAAAACAAAACAAAACAAAACAAAACAAAACTAGGGATGGACTGATTGCAGGTAGATGTCATCAGAAATTTGCCTTTCTCCGTCTCTCTACTTCTCTTTGTGGTAATTTCATGGGGGGAAAATTCTACTCTCATGGTAGCAATATGGCTGCCAGCAACACCAAACTTACATTGCACCAGATTCACCACCACTTTAGGGACATAATAACAATATTTTCCCTAATATTCTAATAAAAATCCAAGTCAATGGCTCTGATTGGCCGACTTCTGGTCACATGCTTGTCCTGAACCAATCAGTCGCTATGGCCAGGGAGTTACAGGCCCCTCCTTGGCTAGAACAGAGTCAAAGACCACCCCTAGATCTAGGAAATGGGATCAGTTCTAAGGGAACCACAAGGAATGAGGGAGGAGCAGGGAAGATTCTCATAAAGAAAACCAAGCAAGGAGGATGGATGCTGGGTTTCATCAATCCTGGAAGTGGGTCATTATTATCTCCATATATGGCTAAGACTACCTATTCACCAGACTAGTTTTCTCTTCTTTCTTAAATATATATATTTTTTATTTGAGAGAAAGAGAGAGAGAGAGCACACACGAGTGGGAGAGAGGAGCAGAGGAAGATAGAGAGAGTCATAAGCAGCCTGCAGGCCCAGCACAAGCCTGATGCAGCGCTCCATCCCACGACCCTGGGATCATGACCTGACAGGAAATCAAGAGGTGGACGCTCAACAAACTGAGCCACCCAGGGCCCCCCCCCCCCCCCACTTCTTTCTAAGCACGGGTAGACTACATTTCCCAGCTCCCCCTGCAGTTAGATGTGGCCATATGACTGAATTCTGATCAATGGAACTTGAGAGAAAATGAGGTCCTCACCTTCCGGACTGCCTCATACACTGATCACCACCCTCCTTCCTCTTTCTCCTTTTGCTGACTGGATGCACTTGAGTGTGGTAACCTTGGAACCACATTGGAGATGGCAGAATCACAGAGCAGAAAGAGCCTGGGCCTCAGTGTCGCCACTCCACCAAGCAGAACACCTGCTTCAGACTTAACATGACCGAGAAATAAACTTCCATGTTGCTTAAGTCTTTACACATTTTGGAGTGACCTTGTTACAGTAGTTGACTTACCCTAATAATTACAGATGAACAAGGTGAGGTTCAGAGGGGTGAAGTGCCTTGCCCAAGGCCACACAGCCTGCAAGAAGCAGAGCCCAGATTCAAAGCCGAGCCTACCAGACTCTAGTCACAGCCCTTTGGCTGCAATAGATAAAAACCTGCTCAAACTGTGACAAATAAAGGCAGGTCTATGCAAAGTGCACAAAATTGTGCCTCATGGAATCTCGGGGAGCCAAGGGCAGAAGTACGGTAGAGGCTCTGAGGAACTTGGATGCCATTAAGCAGTCTCTTTCTCTGCCTCTCTCTCCCTGTCTCTGACACCACATGGTATCTTGTCTCAATATCTTGCTTTGTGTAGACTTGGTTTTCCCTCCGCTCTCCCATTGCTGTACTTCACATGATGTTAACTCCTGCCCTCTAACTGTAGTCCAAGCGCCTATGGTCATAGGTCTGGATATAACCTCTGGCTCAACATTTAATCTCTTCGAGAGAGACTTTGATTGGCTCAGTTCACCTGCCTATGGCTGAGTGACTCCTGGCTCAGAGCCCTCCCCTGGTCACTCAGCTGGGGAGGGGGGTTACATGAGCAGTTCAGGCTGCCTCCCAGGTATCCCTCTTCAGCCCCAAACCACAGCTGCCTTAAGACATCTCTACCTGGAGTCTCCCAGACCCCTCATACCCCTTGGTACCCCACTTGGCGCCAAATATACCCCTTGATTCCTCTCCCCACATCAATCTGCTGCTCCCTTACCTCACGGCTGAACCTCTCTCCCACCCAGCTACTGATGCCAGAAACTTGGGGATTAGCTGGGACTCCTCACTATCTCTCATCACTGAATCTAATCCATTACTAGGTTCAGTCCATTGCATCCCTGTCTGTCTTGGTTCACACTGCTTCACTTTTTGTCAGGAGGATTGCAGGGTCCCTTCAGCCTCTGCTCTCCCCTTCAAAAGCTCCATCTCTTAATGCTTAAAAAGCCTTCAGTCCAAAATCCAGGCCATTATATGGACAATCAAGGTTCTCAGCGTCATAGCTCTGTCTCTCTGACCTACCTTCCTAATCCTGGTGCTCATGCTCCTTATGATCCAGCCATGCTGAAGGATTGAATCACTACCCCTGGCAGACAGCTGAGGTGTCCCACCTTCAACACTGGCTGTTTTTTTCTAACTGCAACACCCTTTTTTTCTCATGTGTCTAAGTCCTTCTAAGGAAGACCTACCTTTCCCCCATGCTCCAGCCTGGTCTCCTCAGGTGAAGTGAGGTAGGCATGTCTGTTGCCAGAGAGGCGGTAAATTCTGCCAACCATCTATCCTGTGAGAGAGTTCGAAAGAGCTGGGCCCAGGTGCCAGGACCGAAATTGTCAGTACACGGCAGCTGGGAGGTGGGGAGGATAGAATTGCCCTTTGGGCAGCATGCCTGTGACCATGTCACTTTGGCCACCAGCTGTTTGTCCAAGTGCAGATAAAGCATACACTCACTGAGTGTCTCAATGCTTAAGGAGACATAGTGAAGATCAGACAGAGGAGGAGGAGGACCACATTCTATCTTGGCAGGGAGAGATCAGGAGCTGCGGGGTACACACGGTCGGATAGGGGTCAGCAACCAGGGCCAGGCTGAAAGCTTGGGCTTGTGTGTGCAGTTGCAGTATCTGGAAAGGCTTTCTGGCTGCACAGGAACTCACTGTAGGGTTTAGGGTTTGAACGGCTGGCTGGGTGGGCTCAATCTGGAATCTATGACCTTGTGCAGCCAAGGTGGATCCCAGAGGCTGAAGACAGCAGAGGCCAGCTTGGGAGGGGGTGGGGTGTAAGAGGGCAGATGGGTGAGATTGGATGGCTCTTAAGCTGAAGGGGGTGCCTGGAGTAGACTGCTCTCTGCTCCTTCTTTTGACGGGGTGAGTGGTTTCTGCCTTCCCACAGCTCGATTCCCTGACCTGCAACTCCTTCTCTTGGCACCCCTTAGAGAGGCTGGAACTCAGGGAGCGCTGGAGTGGGGGTTCCTAGGTCCCTCCCCATCCCTGACTCAGGGTCACTCTCCCTGGGGACCCTGGCCAGAGGCCTCCACCCCAGCCCCTCAGGCCTCTAGGGAGCCCCACCCCCACCTTGGCAGATACATTTCCTGCTGGGGTAAGACTGTGAGTCTAAGGTAATGAGACTGATTTTCTTTCTCATACACTGGTTCATTGTTAGAGGTTCGGTTGTATGAGGAATAACCATGCATCGCTGACCATTTGGAAGAGATCAAGAAAGCACAGACATCAAAAGAAGAAAACATCAAGTAATCTCCGCAGTAGTTGCGCTTATTCACAGGCTTTGGGGTTCTCTCTAGACCCAGGGTCCTCCTTTGCATAATTCAAGTTCGGGGATAGGAAGCCATTCTATGGACACCTCCATTTTGCAACCCCCCAGGACCCAGGAAGGCTCAAAAGAGGACAGCCCTGAGACTCGTGCTCCGCAGCCCGCCGCAGCTCTCGGCCCTTGGTGGCGCCCAGAGCCCTGAGGACAGGGGCTGCGGACCCTCCCGGACACGCTAGGTGCGCTCCCCGCAGGAGGCCTCAGTTCCCCCTTCCGCAGAATGGGCTGGCGGCCCAGCCTCTGCGCCCCGGGGCGCTGCGGGGGCGGGGCGGGGAGGCAGCGGGCTCCTAGGGCTGCCGGAAGGGGTGTGAGTGCGGGGGCGGGCTCCACGCCGCCCCGCCCCGGGGAGGGAGCCCGGGGCGCTGCATCCTGGCGCGGGCCTCCGCCGCCGCTGCAGCCACTGCCGTCGGGAAAGGTCCCGGCGCGGACATGACCTCGCGCGCCTCTCTCCTGGGCGGGAGCTCCCGGCGCCCAGCGCAGTAGCCCCGCGAAGAGGCGGCGGACTCGACGGTGCAGACCGCGCAGAAAACCAGGCGGGCGGCATGGAGGCGGCGCATCTGCTCTCGGCAGCCGACGTGCTGCGCCGCTTCTCAGTGACGGTCGAGGGCGGCCTGAGGCCAGAGCAGGTGACTAGCGCGCGAGAGCGCTACGGCCCCAACGGTGAGAGCGTCGGCCTGGCCAGGGAAGCGGGGACCCGCAGTTTCAGTTTACTCCCCTGCGCCGCAAAGGGGAGCGGACCTCTCCGGTTCCAACCCTCGGTTACCGCAGGCGGGCCGGAAGCGAGGGCTCCAGAAACTTCTGCAGATGCTCTTGGGGCACTCGGACGGGCTGCGCGGCCACCTTCGCGTGGGGGTGCAGGGCGGGTTCCGGGTTTAGAGACCTGACTCCTGGCTCCCCTTCCCCAGGCTCAGGGATCTGTCCGGACCTTAGAGGCTTTCCACATCCACTCCCCATCCATCCACTCCCGCAAGCTTTAATCCACCCCCATCCGCGGTCAGCGCTGGGTTCCGGTCCCGCACTGCAGCCTGCCCCCATTGTGCAAAGGCATTCGCCGACCTCAGCTGACCAGGGACTCTAAGACCCAGCCTCCCAGCTGGCCCAGAGGGTCTCCCCTGAGGGCTCAATAAACACCCAGAAGGTGCAATTTGTCAGCTGGCAGCCTTGGTGCCCCCACCCCCACCTTCAGGTCTTCCTCTTTCTGCAACCCAAGGCGGATGTGGCTGGCGGGAGGGAGTCGGTGGGGGCTTTGAACTGCTTAGGCGGGAGACCTACCTCCCTGGGGGTGGCAGATTCAAGGCCTCACTCAGGGAGTTGCCAGGATAGGCCTTTCCCTCCTGCGTGACCGTGACCGGGAGCAGCACCTGACTGCCGCTGGGCAGGGAGGGAGCGTTTATGCTGTTGCTGTTTGGGTGGAAGTGGTATCATTTCTTCTTATCTTCTAAGGAGTTTGGGATTCTCCGTCTGCCAAAAGGCACAAGTACCAGGTACTACCCAGATGTGGCCCAGGCACACAGGTGGGAGATGGAGGGGTCCCCTCCTCAAGTCACTTCCAGTCAGGACTTGCCACCCGCTTCATTCACCCCCAGGGTACTGTGCACAACTTTTGGGATCCAGATGGAAATATACCCCCACCCCCCCAAGTGCAACCTGGACCCACTTTGTTTTAGGACTTGGGGCCTCACCCTTTCAGGGATCCTGGCCAGCCAGAGGGGAAGGTGCTCTGGCCTGAGTGTCTTACTGCTCAGGGATGGCTTGAAAATTACAAAGAGCTGTCAGAAAGGGAGCTTTGGGTTTTGTATTGGCTTATGAAAACCACCTCTTATATAAATATTATCTTTCTGGAGCAGAAATCCTTTTCCAAAAAAATTAGTTGCTATATTTAGTTGAGCTGTGGGAGGAACTAGGCAGATAAATATTATTTAATATCCTCCATTAGTGACTTGGCAGGGAGGGTGTCATTGCTGCAAGAGGACAGGGCAGCAGGACTTTTCCCCCAACCCTGGGGGTGGGGGTGGGGATGGGGGTCAGGGCAGCAGGTCTGGGGTTTCACAGCCTCTTTTGTGCCACTGTGGCCTCCAGCTTGGGAGTCCTGATTCCCAAGGAAAACTGGAGACCTAGCCCTTGGTTCTGCCTCCAGAAGCCCTGTGTGACCCTAGCCTACATCCCTCTTCTTTCTGGCTCCCATGTGTTCATTGATCCAGGAGAGGAGAGGCTGCTTAAGAAGGAGGGAGCCTTAGTTCTCCCCCATATTATTTTGTCTAGTGAGGGGCTTTGGGGGTGACCAGTCCACTGAGCATCTGTGTGAAGTGATAGATAAGGATGTTGGTGTGGTGTGTAGGTCCACAAAGAGGTGGATGTGCTTTTGGAGGGTGGTAAGTAGGAAAAGTTGGGGGGGGGGGGGCGGAGGGGGTCCCTGGTTCCCTTGTGCCTTGATAGTGGTAAAAATAAAAGGTAATGTTCACCGAGCACTTACTATGTGCCAAGCACTATTAGCACTTTTCATCTCTTATTTCTTCCCCAAAACAATTCTGTGAAAACAGCCGTTGTCATTCCCATTTTGCAGAGGAGGTAACTGAGTCACCAGGAGGTTAGACAACTCGCCCAAGGTCACATAATATTTGGTGGAGCCGGTCCTTGGTACCTGTCCCTCTCTAGCCTCCCTTTTTCTGTGTGTAGAAGGGAGTCACTGGTTCTACAGGCCTTGGGCCCCTGATGGTGGCTGTGCTAGGAGGTGGGTCAATTAGGCAGGAGCTATCCCAGCAATGCCCCCAGCCCTCACAGGGCTCTAGAGATCCCTCAGATCACTGATTGGCTTCTTCTTCAGGAAGCATTCCGGGACTCTGGAAGTCCTCAGGTTAGGAGAGGGGAGCCAGCTGCCCCTTCCCGCATCATGCTCTCTCCAACCAGCCCCAGCTGAGGAGGAGTCATCTGTGTTCTGCAGTTTCTATGGGCACTGGGTGGGGGGGGGGGGTCTTTCCCTCTTGGGTAACCTGGAGTGGTGTCTACTTGTGTCTGGGATTGGGCTGACAGAATTTTGAACCTTAGCTCTGTCCCATTCACAGCTGTGCAATCCTGGATAAGCCACTTTTCCTCTCTGTGCCTTGGTTTCTTCGTAAGTGAGGCCGTAATAGGACCCATGTCTTGGAGTTGCTTGCGAGTGTTTGTGTGCACCAAGCCATCCCTCCTGGTAGCAGAAGAGTCTGGGCCAGGATCTGGGCCAGCTGGGTGGTGGGGTGGGCTAGACCTACAGGTGGAGGGAAACACCCCAGGGACAAGTGTCTTCCCCACCCCAGGAGTCTGTGCACCTGCAAGGTCGTTAGTGCTGGAAACCACAAGGAAGTCATTTGCTTAAGTCCTGAAGTTTGCAAATTCTGCTGGTAGAGGGAGGAAGGGAGGCTGGAAAGCAGGGGCTGGGGATCCTGTCCTACCTTCTCTTAACTCCTCCCTCCTCAGAGCTGGGGGATGGGCCTCAGCAGTGCTGTGAGTCTGCCAGCTGGGAATGCCCCATACACACAGAACACAGCCTCTCCCAACCCCAGTGAACAGATGTGTCCTCTGAAACCCCAACAGGGGAGTGCACAGGAGGCCCCTGGCCCAGCACCTCTGGAGAGTGTGCCCTTCCCAGCAGGTCCCAGAGGTGCCCAGGACTCCATTTCTTTGGGGGGCTTTCTACATCCTTTCAGTTTATTTTTTGAATAAAAATGTACACACAGTACAACATTCAAAGGATTAAAAGGTACAGTAAAGTCTCCCCAGACCTGTCCAGCCACCCAGTATTCCCAGGGTCTTGTGTCTCCTTCCCAAGGTATGCTGTGTACATACTCCTTTGGATCCTTATGATCTTTTTCACACGAAAGGGAGTGGATCGTGAGTGCTGTTCTGCCCCTGCTTTCCACGTGATAATCACTCTCGGAGATGGTGCCTTGTGGAGCATCCTGGGGCTTCCTAGTAGCTATGCAGGGTTTCATGTGGCTCTTCCGGTATTTCTTCACCTGGCTTTTGGAGGGCACTGCGATTGTTCATAGCCTCTCCTGTCACACATCACAAGGCATATTCTTGTCCCCACATCACTTCACACACTTGTCAATATTGCCAAAGGATACATTCCTAGAAGCGGAGTTGCTGGGTAAAACAGCATGTGTACTTTACATTTTGACAGCTATTGCTGAATTGTTCTCCATAAAGTTGCACCTGTTGACCTGCCTGTTTCGTCACCCCTGCACCATTGCCATGCGTCACCAGACATTTTGATCTGTGCCAATCTGATGGAAAGGTGTCCTCTCATAGTTTTACTTTGCATTTATCTGGTTACCAGTCATGTTGGGCCATTTTCCATGTATTTTGGAGCCATTAGATTTTCTTGTGTCCGTGAATGGGCTGCCCATCACCTTTGCTGGATGTGAGCCAAGGCAAGAGGCAGGACTGTGTTGGGCATGTCCTACCAAGCAGGCCAACACCTGACGGCCCTGGGGAGCCCAGTGATGCGGAAGTCAGGCAAGATCCCAGAAGGTCTGGGGTGGTTCCTGTTCAAGGGAGCTAGGGAAAGGGCTCTAACAGGAACTGGAGCCTTCCATCTGTACACTGGATACAACGGCCCCAGAGCTGCAGGTGGGAGGGGTGGCTAGATTTAGATTATTGCCAGTCGTGTCTGGGCTGTGACCTTATCTCCTGCCTTCAGCCCGGGCCCCAGTTGGCTGCTGGAACTCAGGAAACCCATGTGTGTGGCCGTAGGAAACTTGGCCAAGGGGTGTGGGGCCAGGCAGGAGGAGGGGGTGAGGTCTGAGTGGTCCACCTTGCTGGGTGGCCTCAGGAAGACTTGTCCTTCCTTGGCCTCAGTGCCCTCCTCAGTGCAGACGTGGGATCCTGAGATTCCCCTGAAGGCCTTGCGGGATACGAAACGATTCTTGGATCTGAGGAAAGTGTGGTTTCCCTACAGGCATGGGAAGTTCCAGGTCTCTTAGGTCCCCCCTAGATTTCATGCCCACTGGCCCTCTTGGGCAGCCTTGGCACTCCCCCGCCCCCACCCCAGGAACAGCATCCCCTCACACCAGGAGCTCCCTGAGGCAGGACCGAGTCTGTCCACACCATGCTGGCATATAGACGTTAAGCAGACCCTTTGCCTGGGTTTTCTACTGCCAGATCAGCCAGGTAGTCTGTAGGCCTCTGCATTTGGGGAGCTGCTTCCCAAGGCCCCCTGGAGGGCAGGACCATGTTGTCCACTCTAGATAGGTCCTAGAGACCCGGACAGGGCCAGGTGAACTGGGTGCGGTCTGCCCAGTGAAGGCGTCTCCCTGATTCTGCAAGTGATAACTTAATTGCCCTGTAAACTTACTTTTGAGGAAGACCTTGGCGAGCTCTTGCCTCTCCAGGCTGGAATCAACAATTTAGAAGTTGAAATACCAGTTTCCAATGTTTTGAGATGAGAAAAAGGAGTCAAGAGGGAAGATCAGGGGAGCAGGTGATGCATGCAGCCTGGGGTAGCCTTGGCCGTATACCCCACTTCTCCTGGGCTCCAGGCTGTGGGCCCAGGGCCTTGACCTGAACAATGGGGCGACTGAGTAAACAATTCTGTGAGGCTCTTTATGGACCCAGGGGTGACTCATTCCCTCCCCGCCTTGGAAGGGCTCCCATCAGGTGGGGGTGACCGCAATACTGATGACTAGTAAGAGAAGAGCGGAGGGATGGGTGGACGGGCTTTTCCAAGAAGGCTTCCTGGAAGGCTGGGGTTTAGATGAGGAGCTGAGAAAAGGTACTCTGCACAGAAAGAATGGCCCAAGCAAAACTTTGGAGGGGAAGAAGCTTTAGCAAAACCAGGGAAGGTAGTGGCAATTCTAAGGCATCTCACTTGGCTGGCAGATGTCCAGGATATAGGAGGATTCTGAAAGGTCAGCTTGGGGCAGATCCAGGAAGGCCCTGAAGGCCATGCTAAGGTCGGTCTTTATTCCTCAGGCCAAGGGGAGCCACCATTGGTCTGTGAGCAGGACAGAGGCAGGGTCATTCACTCATTTCCAAATCTTTATTGAGCACCTTCTATGTGCCAGGCACTGTTCTAGGTGCTGAAGACACTGCACTTGACAAATTACTACTGGCATGGAGCTTACGTTTTAATAACCAATATTATAGCTAATATTTACTGAGCATTTACCATGTGCCGTGCATGTTGTTTAATCTTCACAGTGACTTCAGAAGTAGTTACTATCATTATCCCCATTTTGCAGATGGGGAAACTGAGGCACAGAGGGGGTTAATTGACTTGTCCATAGCCAAAGAACTATCAAGAGATAGAGCATGACTTGAACTTAGCCCTCTGGACCAGACTCCTTGCCCCAAGCCATGAAGCTTCTCTGATCATATACTCCCTTTTGTCCTCCAGGGCCCACAGGCTATCTTCCAGGCCCCTTCAGACCAGCCCCACATTGGGCATCTGGGGGCGTGGGCCAGCTCACTGACAGTAGTGACCTAGGGAAGGGGTTGGCTGGGAGAGTCCACCACGTACACTATTTCAGAAGAATAGTGGGGGACTGCATGCCACCGGGCTGGCCCAGCTGGGACGCGGAAGGGAATAGCACTTCCTGTTACTACTGTCTTTGGCTGCAGCCTGCTGAATGGCACCAAGAGGTGGGCAGGGCTGGGGCATTCTCCCCATTTAACAAATGGAGCATCTGACACTGTTGAGGGCTCAGCGCACCACCCCCTCCACACGCAGCCTGAGGATAGCAAGGGGGAACCAGCATCTTCCAGGGATGCCTGGGGAGAGGCTGGGACAGTGCTTTCCTAGCCCCTGGGTTCCCTCCGTGGCCCTAGGACCCGGTCACGTGAAGGGACAGTCCCAGGGTTGTCTGGGGTCTTGGCAGGATTTGAATTTGAAGTAGACCAGGCCTGAGCAGACGGAGCCTAGTAACCGTCAAAACACCACCTGTGAGGACAGCAGAGCCTTTGCGGGCAGGGACGATTTTGGCTAGTGGCTCTGGGATCACGACGAAGAGGTGAGCTAGTCGATGGAATCAGGGCACCCAGCCTAACAATCAGGACATAGGATGCCAAGTTTTTTCAGATGACTTTGGCTAGCGAAGGCAGTGCAACAGGGATGGGAAGGCAGAGCAGCTTAGGAGTCAGCGCAGGAGGTGCTGAGCAGGGGGTCAAGAGCCAGACTACCCGAGTTTAAAATTTTTTTGCTTACTTATTTTTGAGAGAGAGAGACAGAGCGTGAGCAGGGGAGGGGCAGAGAGAGAGGGAGACACAGAACCTGAAGCAGGCTCCAGGCTCTGAGCTGTCAGCACAGAGCCTGATGTGGGGCTCGAACTCACGGACCGTGAGATCATGACCTGAGCCGAAGTCGGATGCTTAAACGACTGAGCCCCGCCAGGCGCCCCTGGACTACCCAAGTTTAAAGCTGCCACTTCGCAGCTGTATGACCATAAAGTAGTCATTCAACCTCTCTGTGCTTCAGTTATTTACTCTGTAAAAGGGGAATAATAATGGTATCTTCCTTCTCAGGTTGTTTGAGCATCACAAGAGAGTTAATGCCCAAGAGGATGCATGGCATTTGGCACGCCCAACACTAATAATTCTGCTATAATTATTCTGCTGTGGAGTACCTTCTTATATGGTCAGCATATAGTACCCACCCCATAAAGCACTTGGCACACTGCTTGGTACATAATAGGTGCTCAGTAAATGTGGTTCTTACTAATGTTAATAATGACAGCAGCCCTTCAGGGTGGGAGTGGGTACCCCATCTTCCAAAGAGGCTCAGGATCCCACAGGGAGCCAGCTGCTCAGGCAAAACTAGAAGCATGTGCACTGCATGTACAGGGACGGGCAGGGCATCTTCTGTGACCTCGTGGCTGGCTGAGCCTCCCCCAAGGGCAGTGGGTAGGTTAGAAGGGGAACCTTGTGGTAGGGGCCAGGTCTGGGGAGAAGGGGGTATCAGTCAGGATCAGCTAGGTTATGCTGCAGTAACAAACCCCGTATCTCAGTGGCTGAAAACAGTACAGGTCATTTCTTGCTCACGCTGTAGATCTATGTCAGTGGCAGGTCGTCTGGGGGCTTTGTGTCTCCTGTACTCTGTGATTCTGATTCACAGAGCAGACACGTCTCACGGGTTGCTGGTTGTTGTAGCAGAAGGACAAAGAGCTCCGGATCTTCACTGTCCAATGCTATAGCCACTAGCCTTGTTTGGCTGTTTAAATGTAAATGAATGAAAATTAAGTGAAATTTAAAATTCACCTACTCAGCCACACTAGCCACGTTCCCAATGCTCAATAGTTACATGTGGTTAGTGGCTACTGTATGGGACAGTGCAGCTAGAGGACGCTTCCATCATCACAGAAAGTTCCACTAGACAGTACCCTTCTAAATAGAGAGTCTCCTGCCGCCAATTTAATGCCCCCGCCCAGAACTAACATGCATCCTTCTTTTTGTAACTTGCACGAGGGCCAGAAAGTGCAGTCATACTATGTGCCCGCAAGGTGGGGACAATCAGAAGCATTTGGAGAACAAACGGCCACCAAAGAGTGGATCCTGAGTCAGATGTTGGGTCAGAGAGCAGAAGGGGAGAACTTGACAGATGACTGAGGCAGGCAGAGGGCAGCTTGGGGGGAATTCGAGCTGGTACGTGTGCCCTGGGACAATGCTTCCCAACCCCAGGCCTTGACCCTGCCCAGAAAAAATGCCCTAAGGAGTATGGTAGCCTAAGGGCTACATGCCTGACAGAGGGAGGGGTTAGGGAGACAGCAGGAGGGATTCGGGTGAGACTTATGGATAAACTCCCATTGGTCAGGAACCCTGAACATCCCCACAGAGGTGGGGGGTTCGGGAGTCTCCTGAGTAGAGCACAGCTGAAGCAGGCTGAGGTGTGCCATGAGGTTGGAAATATTCTGTGCCAAGGCTGGGGCATGGCAGACATGACCTCTAAAGGACCCCGCTGGATTGGAGAACTGGCCCAGAAAACTAGGCCTGGCCCTCCCCCTGCCTTTCCTGTTCACTTCAGCTAAATAGATCAGAAGGAAAAAGTCTGTTTGATTTTAATCTCAACGCAGGACACTGGAGATTACATTTTCCACGGAAAATGTCAGCCGTTGCCTAAAATAGGACCAGAAAATATATTTTTAGGTTATGTGTTTCCCTCCTGGATTTCTGCATCCCAGTGGGCTGCTTGATACTCTCCATGGTTCAGCTGCCGGATGCCCCAGATCCTCCGAACAGGTGGCCTGGGGAGAGGCCTCCCACAGGGAGAATGGTTGCGGGTATTCGAGCTCAAAACAGGTGGACAGATACAAGGACCTGTGCCAAGAAGGAAGAAGAGGAAGGGAGAGCCAGCCTAGGTTAGAGCCTCAGAGTCCGCGTTGTTGACAAGCTCCCAGGTGATGCCAGCGCTGCTAGCCCAGAGATAGGCCAATGAGTAGCAGGGCTCAGGGAGGCTCAGTCTGGGAGGAGCCTCAGGCATCGACAGAGCCTGACTTCAGCCCTTGGAGGGAGAAGCCCATTGGACTCCACCCTTTGAGTCCCAGCTCCTGTCCCTTCCCCTACTTGCTCTGTGACCTTGTTCAAGCCGCTTTTCCACTCTGGATCTCAGTTCCTGTACCTGCGGAACAGGGTGAGCATTCCTGCCCTGTCTCCCCTTTAGGCTGTTGGGAAGATTCAAAGACTCCAGGTAGTGAGGCAGCCGGCTCGCCTGGAATAAAAGGTCCTTCAGGAAATGAAGGAGATAAAAATAGAGCTTGTAAAGTGACAGCAGGTCCTGGTGGTGTTTGGGAACATCATTCCTCAAACTGTTCTACGGGTCACAGACCAGGCGTGTGGGATGGATCTTCATGGAGTTTGCCCAGAGTGGAGGGTTTGGGGGTGGGGTGGGGGGACAAGGTGAGACTCAGCCTCTAGGAACTTAACCATGGCAGGGTGCCTGGGGTGCTGGCTGCTGAGGTTGTGTCCAAGGGAACCCCCAGGTATGGGGGACTCAGCAGGCTGGCTGTGCTATAGACCTTGTCCAAGTATTCCCGGGGGACCAGGTAAGTCAGAAGTAGCCTGAGCTAAAATCAAGTAAAATTTTAAATTTTACTTAATTTTCATTCATTTAAATTTGAGGGAGGGGCTACCTTGCCATGGCCATAGAGGACATTGAACAGGATTGGGCAGCCGTCTGAGAAAGAGCAGTGCAGGGGAGCTATCAGCTCACTGGTGACCTTTGGGGTCCCTTCTCTTCAACAGTTTGCTCAGTTTCTCTGTGCAGTGGAGGAGGGTCTAGAAGGACCCATGTCCCAAGGTGAGCCATGCCATACCATGCCGTACCAGATCTTCCTCAACCAGAGTGGGGTGAAGCGAGGGGAGCAATGGAAGCCTCTGTGCTCAGACCATCCATTCTGTGACCTCAGAGAGCTGTGGGGACATCTCTCGACCATCATGGTGGTCTGGGTAGGCATAGTGGGGAGGGACTGCTGAGACTCCTCCACGGCCCCACTGCATAACCCGATTATCTCTTGTCTCCTCATGGCTCCTGTGACTGCCTGGATCCCACAGAGCTCCCAACTGAAGAAGGTAAGGCTTGGGCCAGGGTGGGCTGCAAGGCCACCAGGCAACATTCATGGGCCATTCACTGTCAGGTTGTAGCCTTCCCTCTCCCCAACAGAGTGAGGCTTTGCCAAGCCCTCCCCACCCCCCCAGTATCACCCACCTGTGCCTGTAGGGCCTCAGGCTCTCAGTCTTTAAATAGTATGGAGGGAGTGGGCCAGGTGGTCTCTGAGGCGGTGCCAGCTCTGAATGGGGGCAAGTCACTTGGTAAGGAATCCAGGCTTCACCTAGTACTCCGGTTCTCAGGGAAGTCCCTGTGGGAGCTGGTGCTGGAGCAGTTTGAAGACCTCCTGGTGCGCATCCTGCTGTTGGCTGCCCTGGTCTCCTTCGTAAGTAAGGCCCCCGTCCCACAGCATCAGTCTTCCTGGAAGGGAAGGCCAGGTTGGGGCAGTGCTCAGAGGCCCAGGCTCTGAATCACAGGTCTGTCCTCTTAGCCATGGGCATCCCTGGACCACTACACACCTCTTGCCTTGCTCAGACTTCAGCTTCCCTCAAAGCCTGCCTCCCCAGTGGTATTCCCTAGTTGTGACAATCAAATGTCTCTCGGGGTACCTAGGTGGCTCAGTTGGTTAAGCCTCTGACTCTTGGTTTCAGCTCAAGTCATGATGTCACAGGTTCATGGGATCAAGCCCTGCATTGGGCTCTGTGCTGACAGGACAGAGCCTGCTTGGGATTCTTTCTCTGTCTCTCTCTGCCCCTCCCCCCTCATGCGCATGCATGAGTGCACACATGTGCTGTCTCTCAAAATAAATAAATAAAACATTAAAAAAAAAGTCTCCCTATGTTGCCAAATTATCCCTGGTGGTGGAGAGCCCTTTCCATGGTTCCCAATGCCCCACAGAATTTGGACCTTAACCTCTTACAGCTTCTCTGTGGCTGCTTCTCCCTTTACTCTTCCGCTATTTTCACTGCCTGAAACCCTCCTGGACCTGTAGGATCAGGGGCCCAGGGTGGAGTTGGGGGGGGGGGGGGAGACGACGGTGATTGTCACTGATGGCTGAGCAGCAGAAACCCAAGGGTAATGCAGGGAAATGGCCCCCTGGGAGTGGACACAGTTCCTGCTGTTGGCCCTGTGCCCAGCAGGGCCTGGGGAGGAGACCTCATGTAGGTAACATGGAGTGCGGGGCAGCGTGGGCCCAGCCAGCTGTATCTGGCCTTCCTGGCAACTGTCCTTGTAGAAACTGAGGACTCCTCCAGAGGAAAAAAAAAACCCTATCTATGCAGGTGCCTACAACAGCTTAGCCAAAAGGGTGCTGATACTCCTCTACAGTACAGATGGACACACTGAGACCCGTGGAGGGGAGTAACAAGTACCCACTTGGGCCAAGAGGTGGGAATGGGACTTTAACCAGGTCTTTTGCCTCCAGGCCTGGACTCTGACTGAAATTATGCTTCTCTGGCCAGTGGACTTCAGGCATTAGTCCGCAATGGGATCAGCTGGGTTTGTTCAAACATAGACTGTTGGGGCCTCACCCCAGACTTTCTGACTCAGGAGAACTGAGATGGACCCTGAGAATTGCATTTCTAACAAGTTCCCAGATGCTGCTGCTGCCGCCAGTCTGGCATCACACTTGGAGAACCACAGCTGGGCATGCTGGCAGCTGTATAACCGCCCCTTGTCCTGAAAGTCGGCTGGGTGGGATGTGGGCCATGACAGTCACTCACTGCAAGAGCTGAATGTTCTAAGCCAGAGCCTCAGAGCAGCCCCCTCCGAGCCCAGGGCGCCCTGGGGGGGTCTCTCCCAAAGCAGGAGAGCAGACAGGAGATCCGGGGTGTGAAGGAAACGGTGAGCAGACCCTGGCGCACATCGTAGTCCCAGCTCGCCAACTCTCACTCCATAGGTCCTGGCCTGGTTTGAGGAGGGCGAGGAGACCACAACAGCCTTCGTGGAGCCTCTGGTCATCATGCTGATCCTCGTGGCCAATGCCATCGTGGGCGTATGGCAGGTGGGAGGTAGAGGTGGGCTGGACCCTGGGGTGTCCCAGCTGCTGGATGTGACCGCCACTTGGTGTTAGAGTCCCGCTGCAGGTCCTTCTGCTTCTAGCTGTATCCCAGGCCCCAAGGGTGTCATTACAAGGGGTCAGCCAGCTAGGGCCAATAGGGACAGACCACCTACCTGCCTCATATTCTGCAGGAACGCAATGCTGAGAGTGCCATTGAGGCCCTGAAAGAGTATGAGCCTGAGATGGGTAAGGTGATCCGCTCGGACCGCAAGGGCGTGCAGAGGGTCCGCGCCCGGGACATCGTCCCTGGAGACATCGTGGAAGTAGCAGGTACACTGGGGGCCTCTTTTCATTATGTGATGCTGGCGAGCCCATCCCTCCCTTTGTCCCCATCTTTCTGGCTGTATACACAGAGCGGGGTGGCTGCTGGATCCCTCCAAAGCTTTTTGGCCAAAACCCCGCTGGACAGATATGGAGACTGTAGGCCAGGGAGCAGCACCTACCTCAGGGATCACAGCTCAGGCCCTTGCCTCTCAGCCCCAGTCTTGGTTCCTGGGAGCTCTCCTGGCTTTGCTAGGGGGTGGTGCCTAAAGCCACGCTCAGCCAACCCTCTCCCCACAGTGGGAGACAAAGTGCCCGCTGACCTCCGCCTCCTCGAGATCAAGTCCACCACTCTGAGAGTGGACCAGTCCATCCTGACAGGTGAGGCCTGGAGGCTGGGGCTGAGCAGGGGCTAGGTCAGGGGGTGGGGGGGTCTTCACATAAGGCTTCTCATTTCTGATTCCACAACCAGGTGAATCCGTGTCTGTGACCAAACACACAGATGCTATCCTGGATCCCAGAGCTGTGAACCAGGACAAGAAGAACATGCTATTCTCTGTAAGTCCCTGGGATGGCTGGACACTGCTAATAAAAACAGTAACATTTAGATGAATCAGTTAAGCCCTACAAAAAGAACTTCATCGATTATTGACAATATGTACAAATTTATGGTGTTAGTGATAGCTTCTGTTTACTGAAGGCTGTGTGCCTGGCACTATTCTAAGCCCTTTACGTGTATTTATTCCTCACACTGCTTTTGAAATGAGTACTCTTATTCTTCACGTTTTCCAGCAAGGAAACAGGCACAGAGAGGGTAAGTAAATTGCCCAAGGTCACACAGCCAGTGAATGGCAGAGCTGGGATGTGAACTCAGACGCTCGGCGTCCAGAGCTTTTCCTCCTACCTGCTAGGCTTTACCCTGCCTTAATCTATAGAGGGACAGAGCTAGCCTATAATTTCCCAGTGGAGACGCCTCTAGAGAGAAGATGGTTGCCAAAGTGGTGGAGTATGGCAGAAACAGTTCATATCTCAGATGGGAAAACTGACCCCCTAAGGCAAGATGCCAGGGCCCGGTGGTTCTTTTCAGGGAGAGTGGTGGGTTCAGCCATGGTGGGAATGATATGGCCCTGTGGCCTCAGAGGTACTTAACCAGCGAAGGTTACAGGCCGCCCAGAAACAGCCAGAAGCTGAACACAGAAGCCACGATAGGTCAGGCCATTTGGCCATGTCCCAGGGCACCAAGTTATAGGGCTAGGAGACTTCCCCAGAAGTGAACAGAAATGGAGAACACAACATTTGCTCCGAGTTCTTTTTAAGAACTGCCTGCCTAGATGCATGGAAGCCTTGGACAAGCTGCTTTGGGGTGGGGAGGGACTTGACAAGGCATGCTCCAGCATCAGCAGCTGTCACTAAGCAGCCTTCTGAGGTGCACGCTCTGGCTAACTGCAGGTCATTCCCTTAGCTGAGGGGCCTGCAAATTGTGTGGGCAGGGGGATGGGAGAGTAGAAACTGCAATGCTCAGGACAAGAGAAAAGAAACTGAGGTTGCCACTGGCACCTACCTTTTCTCCAGCCTCAGCCCAGGACACCTGTCTGAAGGTGTTTTTAGCCCCCTCAGAGAAGCTCCTTTGTGGGACCATTTTATCAAAGAGGACACAGAGGCTCAAGGCTAGCTAGCCTTTACATCAGGACTTAAGGATTTTACCAGGGCCCTGGGAGTGGATGGACGTAAACTTGTTTTCTGGATTCTTCAGTAAATATTTACAGATTATTTACCTAGGATCAGTCAGCTTTGGCACTCCTACATGGCCACATTGGCTTTTTATGAATCACATTTTGGGGGATTGGTGTTGTGCTGTGCTGGTTGATCCTATCGTCAATATTGGCCTGGTGCTTCCCCATGCTAGTCACTGGGGACGTGGTGCTGAACCAAGCCCTTGCCTTCATAGAGCTGGCACTGTCATCAAGATGACAGCGATAGCTTGGTCCTACATAGCTGCATAATGCTGAGAGCACTAAGTGACACGGAGACAAAAAGCCTAGTAGGGGGATAAGCACCTTACGCCAGCCCGAAGGAGTCAGGGGTCCTCAGCCCTAACCAGGGTGCTAAGCAGCCCTTCTCACCTCTCCCTGGGCCAGGGTACCAACATCGCATCGGGCAAGGCACTGGGGGTGGCAGTGGCCACGGGCCTGCACACAGAGCTGGGTAAGATCCGGAGTCAGATGGCGGCAGTGGAGCCAGAGCGGACACCGCTGCAGCACAAGCTGGATGAGTTCGGGCGGCAGCTGTCCCGTGCCATCTCTGTGATCTGTGTGGCCGTGTGGGTCATCAACATCAGCCACTTCGCTGACCCAGCCCATGGTGGCTCCTGGCTTCGTGGTGCCGTCTACTACTTCAAGATTGCCGTGGCTCTGGCTGTGGCTGCCATCCCTGAGGGCCTCCCAGCTGTTATCACTACATGCCTGGCTCTGGGCACACGACGCATGGCACGCAAGAATGCCATTGTGCGGAGTCTGCCCTCTGTGGAGACGCTGGGCTGCACCTCGGTCATCTGCTCCGACAAGACAGGCACACTCACCACCAATCAGATGTCTGTCTGCCGGGTGAGTGGCTGCGGCCAGCTTGGGGCCCCACCGGTGTTGCCGTGTGGCGTTCAGCTGGTCGAATTCCCTCTTTGGGCCGCCCCTTGACTGCTCTTTGGCAGCGGCTGGAGGAGAGAGCCTGTGGGCTGCCCCATGGTGGGGAGCAGATCCAGGTTTTCCCGGGGCAGAGCAGCTAAGTCTGGCTGGACACGTGTCACTAGAGCCCACATGTCACTGTGGCAGGTCATTGCCTCTGAAGCTCAGTTTCTTCACCTGCAGTTTGGGTTTGCAAGCTTTGGTAGACAACCATAAAGGACACGGGAGGGGGTCAAGTGCAGCCTTGGCATCTGAGCCATGTTCTGTCCTGCTCCACTGTGACTCTGCAGTCAACGCCTGTCACCAGATATGTCAGCTCCAGTGACCTGGGAAGGGCCAGGGCAGGAATTATTCATTTCCTGGCACTCAGTCCCAGATCCTGGGCCTGCTGCCTGCATGCTCCAGGGATTCTGGCTGAGACTCCATGGGGCAGAGGGGTGGGTGGGGTAATGGTGCAGGTTGGGGGTTTCCCACCCCTCTCAGATTCTCCCATCCCCCTTCTCTCACCTCTGCTCCATAACCTGCCCACTGGGAAACTCAGGCTCTGTATCCGAGAACTTGAAGCCCGTCACAGGTTGTCACAGGGGAAGGGGCACCAGCAAGCTTTATATCCTGAGGCCCCTGACCTTTAAAATCTCTAGTAGGACCTCATTTGAACAGAGGGTTCCTTAACTGAAATAAAGATTTGAAAAACACACTATGGGGAAGTTGTAGAGGCCGTGCATGCTGGACAGGGGGCTGAGAAACGACTTCTCAAGAGTTATGCTGGCTGGAGGGCTGCCCCCTAGGAGCAGGGAGGAGAGCTCAAAGGAAGGGGCATTTATTTTTTTAAATTTTTTTTCAACGTTTTTATTTATTTTTGGGACAGAGAGAGACAGAGCATGAACGGGGGAGGGGCAGAGAGAGAGGGAGACACAGCATCGGAAACAGGCTCCAGGCTCTGAGCCCTCAGCCCAGAGCCCGACGCGGGGCTCGAACTCACGGACCGCGAGATCGTGACCTGGCTGAAGTCGGACGCTTAACCGACTGCGCCACCCAGGCGCCCCGGAAGGGGCATTTAGTGAGCACCTCCTGGGTGCTGAGCTGGCCATTGGCTTGGGAATGTAAGGCAAAGCAGTTTCCAGAAAGCAAGAGCTCTCCCTGGCAGAGCTGGCTGGCAGACAAGAAAATGGGCTGCCCGGGGAGGGGTGAACCCCCTGTCCCTGAAGTGCACAGGTAGGGGCTGGGTGACCCGGCAGGCCTAAGAGCACACTCTCTGGGAACACCTTTGGGCAGGAGGGTCTCTGCCTCCGAGCAGGCTGTGGGTTTCCTCCCTTGGAGACCAGGAACTCCTCCTTTCAAAGGGAAGAGAGGGGCAGCTCTAGTGTGACCCCACTCTCTTCTCATGTTACCGGTGGAGAAACTAATGCTCAGGTTCTCAGCCAGGAATCGCATAACAAAATGGGCAAGGACCCAGGCTTTCTGCCGCTCCTTCCAGAACATTGAAGAACCAGCCATAAACCCGTCAGGGGTCCAGAGCAGAGGCCCTGCCTCAGCCTGAACCCTACCCTTAACGCTGTATCTCTCAGACCTTGGCAAGAGGGAAGGCCAGTGGCTTTTCTGGGGGCCCAGAGAACCCCACCCTGTTATCAGGCTTTATTCAGGCCGGTTGCCCAAGGAGGAGAGAGGTGAGGGCTTGCCTGAGCATGCTTCTACGCTCCCCAGATGTTCGTGGTAGCCGAAGCTGAAGCAAGCTCCTGCCGTTTGCACGAGTTCACCATCTCCGGCACCACTTACGCCCCGGAGGGCGAAGTGTGAGTGCTGGGCGAGGGAGAGCGGGTGGGCGTGGTTTCCTGGTGAGCTGGGCTACACCGGACAGACGGCTCCGAGAGTCGTCAGTGGGCGAGGCTTCCTGGGGGCGGGATCAAGAAGCTGTGCGCCTCCCAGGGGCCGGGCCAAATGCCCCGGTACTGAGACCCAGCCCCACAGGAGGCAGGCGGAGCAGCTCGTGCGCTGTGGGCAGTTCGATGGGCTGGTGGAGCTGGCGACAATCTGTGCCCTGTGCAACGACTCAGCGCTGGACTACAATGAGGTGGGCCCCAGCTCCCTTTCGTGACCTCCCTAGTATCCAGGTGCCCAGGACAGACGCTTCTCTGAGTCTCAGAACTCCCAGGATTGGTAGTCCCTTACCCTTTGGAGTACCACACCCCAGGGGCACTGCCACCCCTGCACAATCCCCCACTGCCATTCCTTCCTCAGACTGGCTTTAGAACCAGTGCCCTAAGTGCCTTAGGGCTCTTGGACTGTGGGGGACTGTAATGTAAGGGACTGTAGTGCCAGGGTGCCTAGAGGAAGAAATAAGGGGAGCAGGGCTAGGGAGGGTGTTTAAAGTAGAAGGCACAGCCCGAAAAAGGCCCATAGGTCCTAACAGCCTGATGTGATGTAGGCATTGAGTGCCCTTGACTGCAGCTGGAGCAGTAGAATGGAACATGCAGGAAGACACTCCTACCTGAGGGAAGGACTTGACCACACCGAGTCAGGTCCCATAACAAGCTGAGGACAATAGTGAGCCACCAAAGGGTTTTGAGCAGGAGAGTGATAATGGTCAGATCTGCATTTACGAAAGATCAGGCTTCTATGTGAAGGATGGAACAGATAGGGCAAGACTGGATTCAGGAAGTCCTGTGTGGTCCTCCAGGTTGGAGAGTTGCTGGCCGGGGCTTCAGGGAAAGGGGAGAAGGCATAGGTTGGAGAGAGAATTAGGAACGAAACTCCTGGGACTTGGTGACTGGTTAGGTGAAAGAGTCGGAGGATAGCTCCTGGTTGGTGTCCGGGCTGGGACTGTCACTGGAATGGCAAATACAGGGGGAAGGGGAGGTGGCCTGAGGGTCAGTAAGGAACCAAGTCCAACAGGCAGCTTGGAGTTCAGGGGAAAGGTCACTGCCAGGCTGGGCACTGGAAGTCAAGCACATGAAAGGTGGGGGGAGCAGGGAGCGTAGGAGGCCTCAGGGAGAGAAGATGGGAGGGGAGAAGCAGGGACCGGACGGCAGGGTTTAGAAAGAGGAATCTGGGGAAGGAGGCTGGGAAGGAGCATGCGGAGCATGAGGTAGACGGCCGGGAGAACACATGTTCACTGATGTCAGGGAAGGGTCAGAAGGGAAGGGAAGCATCAGTGTCGGATGCTACCCAGACCTCATGTCAGCTGGGCTGGGAAGGGTCCAGAGGCCTGATGCAAAGGAGGTTTAAGGTAACTGGCCAAGGGAGCTCTAAGGGTCAGGGAGTGAGTGGGAGGTGAGGCTTGGGGGTCCACTGGAGGCTTTCCTGCTCTTCACGCCCTGTACTCTGGGCCCCACCAGGCTAAGGGCGTATATGAGAAGGTGGGAGAGGCCACGGAGACAGCCCTGACTTGCCTGGTGGAGAAAATGAACGTGTTTGACACCAACCTCCAGGCCCTGTCCCGAGTGGAACGAGCCAGTGCCTGCAATGCGGTGAGTAGAGTGAGAGCTCTGGCCACAGGCCTCATAGCGGGGGCTTCTGGGCGTCTAGAGAAGGGAGAGAGGAAGGCGAAATCATGGGAGGCTTCTGGGAGGGGGAGGGACGTCAGACACTAGTAAGACTTGGCTAGGAAGAAAAGACAGGAAAAGACTGAGTGTGGGCGAGGATTCAGAGTTGGGAAGTACACAGCATGGTCAGGAAGTGGCAACCTTTTGGCATTTCTCAGGCTGGAGAGGGAGATGGGGGCTTCCAATGCCAGGCTCAGAGGAGGATAGGCACCATCCCACAGGGAGCAGGAGGCTCTTCGTAGGATCGGGCAGCTGGAAAGAAAGCAGTGAGACTTGCTGGCTCTGCCTCTCACATCCTGACCCTCCTGGGCCCCGTAGGTCATCAAGCAGCTGATGCGGAAGGAGTTTACTTTGGAGTTCTCCCGGGACCGGAAGTCCATGTCAGTGTACTGCACGCCCACTCGCCCTGGCCTGGCAGCCCAGGGCAGCAAGATGTTTGTGAAGGTGGGGCCTGCCTAACTGGCCTAGGGCCGCTGCCCATGTGGAGTCCCTGGGAGATCCGATCTCCAGTGTTCTAAAGAGCCAGTGACTGCAGCTGTGGGAGACCAAGGGAGCTGTGAGGCCCACGGTCAAAGCAGCGGATCCAGAACGAGGGTGGTCAGCCTGCCGTGGGGCACTGGGAGCAGGATCTGGTCTTGGTGGAGATAAAGCCGGGGCTAGGCACCAAGGCCTGCCCCTCACCATGGTCCCAGCCCTGGGCTGAGAGGCACTGCCTCACCACATGACCTTGGGGTCACCTTTGCTCTTCCATGGGCCTCAGTCTCCCCATCCAAATGGCAGGATCAAGCTGGAAGGTCTCGGAAGCCTTTCACCTCTGATGAGGGGCATTGAGGTAGTTGGTGCCCATCTTTGGTGCTTCATGTTTTGGCAACTGAGTCCTAGAGAGGGAAGTCTCCCATCCAGACTTCTGCCCATAGCACTGTTACTGTCACTGCTTTTCAACCTGAAGTAGGAATCACAGCCCTAACTTCATGCTGAAGTGGAAGTTTTAACTTCTTTTGAAATGAAAAGGCTTCTGTATTGGGATCTCAGGCTACTTTGAAAACTTAGCCACTTTGAAAACTCTCCTCTCTTTTGGGGAGAGGGAGAAGGCATGACGAAGGGCTCAGAAGCTATTCCCAGGCCCGGGGTGAGACCCAAGGTGAGACCCCAAGGCTACTGAGGAGCCTGTCACTCCGTCACATTTTCCCAGGGCCACACCCACCACCCCTCAGCATGGCTGTGTCTCTGGTCCCCAGGCAGGGCTCAGTCTGCTTCCCGTTGCTGAACCCCCCTACAGAATTGGGATCCTGGTAGCACCAGGTTGGCAGGGAAACAGGGCATGTAGGAGGACTGCCAATCCTATTCCCACCCCCTGCCCCAGATGCTGTAGCAGACCTTCTCAGCTCTGGATTGGTGGGGGGAGGGGGCCTCCCCACGGGCAGCCACTACCCCCCATTCCTTTTGGGTTTTTCCCAGTGGGGCCCCCTTGGTTTCCACTCTGAGCTTCCAGAGAATGGATTCTGGTCCATGCCTTGCTGTGTGTCCCCTTGGATGCCCTTTTCCCATTTCTGGGCCTCAACTTCCTCTGTTGGGCAAGAGGGAAAGGAGGGGTCCTAACTGACAGAGTTACCTCTCCCCTGCCCCGTGACGCAGGGGGCTCCTGAGAGCGTGATCGAGCGCTGCAGCTCAGTCCGAGTGGGAAGCCGCACAGTACCCCTGAACGCCACCTCCAGGGAGCAGATCCTCGCCAAGATCCGGGATTGGGGCTCCGGCTCAGACACACTGCGTTGCCTGGCACTGGCCACTCGGGATGCACCCCCAAGGAAGGAGGACATGCAGCTGGATGACTGCGGCAAATTTGCGCAGTACGAGGTGCGTGCCAGGGCAGGGCCCAGGGTTGGGAGCCACGTGTCTCCCTGCCAGGGCCGGGCAGGTAGCAGCTTGAGCGTGGGCCCAGGCCCCACTTGCATCTGCGCCCTCCCTACAGATGGACCTGACTTTTGTGGGCTGCGTGGGCATGCTGGACCCTCCAAGGCCCGAGGTGGCTGCTTGCATCGCACGCTGCCACCAGGCCGGCATCCGTGTGGTCATGATCACAGGGGACAACAAAGGCACAGCTGTGGCCATCTGCCGCCGGCTTGGCATCTTCAAGGACACAGAGGATGTGGTGGGCAAGGCCTACACGGGTCGTGAATTCGATGACCTCAGCCCTGAGCAGCAACGCCAGGCCTGCCGCACAGCGTGCTGCTTCGCCCGTGTGGAACCTGCACACAAGTCCCGAATTGTAGAGAACCTACAGTCCTTCAATGAGATCACCGCCATGGTGAGGCCACAAGATGGGAGCCTAGTGGAGGTGGTGAGGAGTTGGGAGGGGGAGGAGGGTCACTGACCGTAGAGCTTGGAAAGAGCAACCCGTACAACATCTGCCCCTGCTTCATTCTTATTTTTTCGGCATTTTATTACAAAAAGTCTCAAGCACAAAAAGAAATTAAAATAGTTTTTCAGTAAACATCTATAATATCCACAATCTACATTCTACAAGTAACGTTCTGTTATATTTGCTTTGCACATACCTATCCATCTATCCATCCTTAATCCAGCTTTTCTTAAGTAAATTTCAAAGTAAATTGCAGGCATCAGTACACTTCACCCTCACATAATTTAGAATGCATACTCTATCTAGAGAGCAGCATTTCTTTGTGGTTCTATTTTTTTTCCTTTTTGAGGTAAAACTAACATGCAATGAAATGCACAAGTCTTAAAGCATAGCATTCACTTGACATGTTTTGATAAATGCAGACACACCTTTGGGTGTCATCCAAGCTCTTATCAAGATAAGGAATATTACCATGGAGACATGAAGTTCCCTCATGCAGCTTCCCCATCAGGACCCTCTCCCACGACAGGCCATTTTTCCACCATAGATTGTCTGTCCTAGATTTTCACGTGAATGGAATCATATAGTATGTATTCTTGTGTGTGGCTTCTTTGTTTTGAAATTTATCCACGTGGCTTTGGGTATCAGTAGATGATTGCTTTTTTTTTTTTTTTTTTTTTAGCATTGAGTAGCGTTCCACTGTGACTCAGTTTACTTATCTATTCACCTTTCAATGGACATTTTGTTTGGGCCCAGTTTTTGTTTTGTCTTATTCTTGATTACTAACCTATTCATCAACACTCAGCTGACTCTTGAACCCAGTCTCACCCCTGACCTGGCCTCTGTTGACCTCCAGCCCCCAGTTCTTTACTTTAATGCTGACCTGTGATCCAGTCTTGACCTTGATACTGAGCTGGGCACCAATCTTGACTTGACCATAATTATAATCTGGTTCTTGACTTTATTTTGACCTTCATATTGACTTGGTCCCTGACCTTGAACTTGACCATCTTAATCTGATTTTTACTTTGGGTCAGCCCTAAATGGGCTGCAGTCTTGACCTGCACCCTCACCTGATCCTTGACATTGACCTTGACCTCCAACCCAATACTTTTTGTAGACCTCAACTTTATGTGGCCTCTAATCTTCACCTTGACTGCAATTCCAACCTTGTCTGTGACATCACTCCTGATGTGGGCCGTAACCTTGATTTGACCTTTGGCTTGACCTTTGCCTTAGTCTAGTTTTTAATTTTGAGTCTGAGTCCAGTGTTGACCCTGACCTTCACCTTGGCTCCAGCCTTTACCTTAACTATAACACCCACCTGATCCTTTGCCTGGGCCACAACCTTGACCTCATCCCTGACTTAACCTTAACTTTGCCCTTAACCTCAGCTTTGTATTTTATACCACATCCAACCTGAATTTCATCTCTATCCTCACCAGTGACCCACTGTCATCCCCAACTCCACCCTCACCATCTTCTCTGACCTTAGAATTGACCTTCTCTTCAAATTTGTCCTTGTCTGCAATGCTTGGCTTCCCCCTCAGCCTCATACCCCAGCCCAATCTCTGAGCTCATTCTCAACCTCACCATTTGTTTTGTTCAGCTGTCTGCTTCCTTGGGGACATCCCCTGAGCTTAGGGATAGGCTTAGTTGAGAGGAGTCAAGGAGGTAGAAGAGAAGTTTCTCAGGCATGGTCCTACCTACCTTGGCCCCTAGACTGGAGACGGGGTGAATGATGCCCCGGCTCTGAAGAAAGCAGAGATTGGCATTGCCATGGGCTCCGGCACAGCTGTGGCCAAGTCGGCAGCTGAGATGGTGCTGTCAGATGACAACTTTGCCTCAATTGTGGCTGCAGTGGAGGAGGGCCGGGCCATCTACAACAACATGAAGCAATTCATCCGCTACCTCATCTCCTCCAATGTCGGCGAGGTTGTCTGGTAAGGCCCTGCATTTCCTGTTCCCAGCCCTCTGGACCAGCTCTAGGTCACTAAGGGAAATGCCTCTTCCTCAGATGGGGCTGCAGGGATAGAGGAACACATGCCCTGCCCTGGAGGCGGCGTTCTAGGACCTCATCTCAAGGAGGGCAGGGCCTCGTCATTCTTCCAGAGGCCTTGGTGCATCCCGGCCCCCAAGGAGATACCTAAAAAGTCCCTGTCATCCCTCTAGCCATAATCCCCACATTCACAGTTGCCAAGATGGGAGAACTAGCGCTGCTCTGGGGCAGTAACATGTTCACGTGTGTGTGTGAGTGTGTGCACACAGGTGTGTGCCAACATGGCGTGTGTACCCGAATGAAAGGTGTGGGTAGCCATGTGCATGTGTGCTCTTGTGCATCTTGAGGCATAAGCAGAAGCACGGAGGATTTGTGCCAGCATCTAATTTGTACACATTTAGGTTCACGTGTGAGAGATGCCTGTGGGGGATGGTGAGCACATGTTTGCTTGGACACATGTGACTTCTGTCACCTCGGCTTGTCCGGGCAAGCATGTAGGTGTTTGCTTGTGTTTGTGCGATTGTATGGCCTGTGCTGTATTTACTTCTGTCTGTGAACAAATTGTATGTGTTCAGGCATGCATTGTCCACATGTGTACATGCCCTAGAGAGGAGTTCTGGCCTAAACAGGAGAGGCCTAAAGAGCAGAATCATCCAGCCTCCAGAGCTGAGATTAGGAGGCACGAGTGGTCCAGTGTGAAGCAGAGCCGTGTATATGCAAGTCTCACTTGTGCACACACATAAGAACTAGAACAGTGAGGTGGGGCTCCTGTGAAGACAGTAGGTGAGCTTCCCAGTCTAGAGTGTGAGGAGGAGCTGGGCTCTCCAGTTGCTGGGCCCTAGAGCCTCTGACCCTGGTTCCAGCATCTTCCTCACGGCAATTCTGGGCCTGCCGGAAGCCCTGATCCCTGTGCAGCTGCTCTGGGTGAACCTGGTGACAGATGGCTTACCTGCCACAGCCCTGGGTTTCAACCCACCAGACCTGGACATCATGGAGAAGCTGCCCCGGAACCCTCGTGAGGCCCTCATCAGTGGCTGGCTCTTTTTTCGATATCTGGCTATTGGAGGTGAGTGGGGCCCCAGCCCTCAGTGGGGTTTCAGGAGCTTCCTGAGAGCTTCTATCAGGGATCCTTGCAAACTGCAGACAGTATGACTCAGCCTGGCATAGGCCAAAGGAAGCTGTGTGGGCTCATCTAATGGAAAATACTGGAGCATTCCTCAGGCATGGCTGGATCCAGGCCTCAGTATCACTGGCCTATTTTGGCTCTGCCTCAGCTCCATTCTCGGACAGGTGCTCCTTGAGATGGAAAGATGGCTGCTGCAGCTGTAGCCCTCATGTTTACTCTCTTACAACCCCCAATTCAGCAGAAGAGAGAGTGTCCGTCAGTAATATGATCAAAGTCTCAGGCCTGTTCTTGGCCCACATTGGGCCACCTGCTTATCTCCTAGCCAGTCACCGTGGCCAGGGGTGTGGCAGATGTTGATTGCCAATCAGGGCCCACCACTGTCACTAAGGGTAGGTGCTATAAACCACATGGCTCAGAGAGGGAGAGGGCGGTTCCCTGACAGAAACTCAGGGCATTTTTAGGAAGGGGAAATGGATGCCAGAAAACCACAGCTCTCCACTATAGCCAGCTTCCTCCTGCCCTCCTTGCAGTGTACGTAGGCCTGGCCACGGTGGCTGCCGCCACCTGGTGGTTCCTATATGATGCCGAGGGACCTCACGTCACCTTCTACCAGCTGGTAAGCAAGGATGGCCAGGGACTCTGTTGGGGTTATTTCTGAGGTAGAACTCACTGCCGAAGTTGTTGGAGCTCCAGGGGAAAGGGATCTGGAACTCCACGGTTAGCCAATGGCTGTCCCTCCCTACCCCCATACACTTACATAGACATCCACCATCTAAGGAGCCAAGCTCAGAAGCCACTGGAAACCTAGAGATAGCAGCCCAGCCCCAGAGCCAGAGAAGTGGTTACTGCTTCTCCCAGTCATTTGGTTAGGGGGCTGCCACGGGGCATAAATGCCCAGAAGTATCTTGCCTTTATCGGGGAACCCCCAAAACATTGAGGGTTCAGAGATATGTAGAACTTCAGGTGGAGGGTCAATAAGGAGATTAAGAGGGGCACCTGGGTGGCTCAGTTGGTTAAGTGTCCGACTTTGGCTCAGGTCATGATCTCACGGTTCGTGAGTTCAGGCCCTGCGTTGGGCTCTGTGCTAACAGCTCAGAGATTGGAGCCTGCTTTGGATTCTATGTCTCCCCCTTCACTGCCCCTCCCCCACTCACGCGCTCTCTCTGTCTCTCTCTCTTTCTCTTTCTTCAGAAATAAATATACATTAAATTTTTTTTTTAAATAAGGAGATTAAGAATGGAGGGAAGAATCTGCCAGGCTCTCCCTCCCCACCCCACCCCTGTAACAACATGCTTCTCAAGAGAGGGATCCACTGACCTCTCGAAGTCACCTAGCTGGTACATGCCCACCACAGGGCTGGCTTAGCTCGGCACAGCTCTGAACTGAGCAAGCAAGGAGACCCCTCAGCTCTGTCTGTCAATCTGACCCTCTGTCTGGGCATCTCCTTTGCTTGAAAGAACCTTGGCAGTGAATCTGGCAATGTCAGTTTTGGAATTCTCACGTAAAGCTGAGAGCTGCAGGGATTTGGGATCTTTTTCCTCTGAGAGTGTTTGTCTTCATTACCTTCTTGTAGATAGAAGAGCTCAAAAGAGGGACCTGACTCATTGCCCCATCCTGCCTGGGGAGGCTCTGTGATGATTTCAGGCATTCTCGCAGTGTTCGTATCTAGGTACAGTCAGCTCAGGGACGCTTTTCTTGTACCCACCAGCCCTGAAGCTCATGGGCTCTCCTTTCTTGCAGCAGTGCAGAGCATAGGCCCATGCCCTCATCCCAAAAGGCTCGTGCCCCCGAACCCTTGGCAGAAGGCTCGGGCCAGCCTCAGGCACCTCTGCTCATTTAGCTCCTGTGGGAGCAGCAAGATGCAGAGCAAGGGCGTGCTCACCATCCCGCTGCTGCCTTCTTCCAGCATTGTCTCAGTTAACCTCCTTTATCTATAGATCTCAAATCTCCCAGGATCCCCCTCTCCCCCGCCACTGCGCTGTCTCAATGTTTCTTCTGAGCCCAGTCCCAAAATTCCAGCTGGATACCTCCCCTGGGATGTCCCACAGGCCCATTGTATTCACTAAGTCCAAGATCAGATCTATCACCTTTCCCCAGATAATCCCTTTCCTTCATCCCCATCTCAGTTCTACTGCCTCCCTGGTCACCCATGCCAGCCGGACAGCTGGGGGTCGTGGTAGACACATACACCACGCCCACTACGAATTAGTCACCAGTCCCCTTGGTGCCAACTTCCCAACTGTCCTCAGGTCATTCCATTTCTCATTCATCCATCTGGTTAAGAAATGGCTATTAAGCACCAACTGTATGCTAGGCACAAATTAGTAGTGACCAAGCAGGCAAAGTCTCTGGAAAGAGCTGGGAAGAGCATGGCAGTGGGCGTTCACATTTTAAGGTGAGAAGTGCTGCAGCAGAGAATGCAGGTGTCTCTGAGACTTGGAGGTGGTCAAAGGTTAGACCTAAGGTAGAACTTTCAGCTTCAGATGCTGGAATTTCAGCAGAACTGACTAGAGCCCTCTCCCCCTCCCCTGCCTGCTTGGTTCCTGAAGAAAGCTGTCAAAAATGCAGCGGTGACTAAGAGCACAGAGTATGGAGCCTGGATCCAGGCTGCCCGGGGTTCAAACCCTAGTGCCACCACACACCAGCTGTGTAACTCTGGACAGGCTACTTAACCTCTCTGTATTAGTTTCCTTATCTACAAAATGGATAATAATAGAACTGCCTCAGCCTCATAAGGCTATCAGGAGGATTAACTGAGTCAATGTTTGTAAAGTGCTTAGACCAACATCTGGCACATAGTAAGAGCTACGTACAGATGAACTAAGTTAATGAAACACAGAGGAGGCCTTGCAGCACAAGGTAAATAGGAAATAGCCAGAGAGGCAAAGGGAAGGAATAGGCAGAACAGTGGCTTCACCCAAAGAAACAGGCCCCCACCACCATAAGGCTCATGATGAAACTAGGAGACTGAAGTTTCAGCCCGATGTACCTTCTAATCAATTCAGGAGGCCACTCTATGACCCATGACCTGGGGCATAATGTACGCATGTGGCAGAGGCACACAAGTAAAACCCAGAAGGTTTAAACTGGACAGTGTATTTATCTATTGAAACCTCTTAGTGTGATCCTTTTTGTATTTTTTCCCTGTGCACATGCATAAGGATCTAGGCGTGCACATGCCTGAGTGGGAGGTGTGTATACGGCATTTGTATGTACATGTGTACACAGGCCATTGAGATCTGGAAAGGCGGGGGGGTGGGGGGGTGCTGACCACAGTGACACAGCAGGCAGGGGCATTTGGTCTTCTTGCTCTATGATCAGTGCCAAATAAAAACGTGCATTTGTCCCAAATACTGGAGCTCGATTTGGGGAGAAAATCCCACTGCTGGCTTAAATGAGATAAGAACCTCCATCTCTTTGTTAAAATAAGAAATCTGACCAAGCCTTAGTCTTTTGTAATTTTTTATCCTGCGTGAGGGAGAAAAGGAAAGTGCTAGCGGCCCCTTCTGGCTGAAAGTCACCTTACCCATATTTATGCAGTGTGGGAAAACAGGGATGTATTTACTGGACAGGAGCTCAGACAGCCGGTCATTTTACAGGCTTCTCTTTGAGGGTTATTTTCACAGCATGTGATTCCAGTTTCTAAACCTTTAGCTTAAAAGATCTCTGTGTTCAGAGGAGAGTCCAGAGAACAAATTTATATTGTTAGAGAACAGAGCTGTTTAGCAGTTACGAACATTCACACTCATCCCAGTAATGCAAAAGAGAACAAGCCAGAAGTTCTCATACATGGCCTCAGCTCAGCATCTTATCACAGAAGAATCTGCGAGCAAAGTTTATGAACAGGAAGAAAACTCTCCCCCGGGGACTGCAAGGGCAGGAGCCACTTCCCTTATCAAGCCCCGAGAGCTTCTTCTTAATTATGAAGAAGCTGTGTAGTAAGCCTGCACCTAGCAATTCATTAATCCATGTTGTAAGCAAAAGGCAAGTGTGGTAGAGCTCAATTTCAGTGGCAGAATTGGAGGGAAGTATGAGTGGAATCTTATTTAATGGTGATTGGGAGTACATGCAGCCTTTGTCTACCCACCAAAGGTGAATTCTATTCAAACAATTTGGCTGATTGGTTTTCATATGCATTTATTTATTCTGTGGTCTCAGGTAATCACCACTCTCAGTCCTGCATCCCCAGTATTCAGGGCTCCCCCAAGCACCTTCAGGGTAATGCCTGCATCCTCCCTCTGATCCCAGGGCCCTCTGCTGTCCTCCCCATCCTAATGCTAGCTTCTCCTTTCTCTGGAACAGTGTAGTCCCTCTGACCCCATCCTGGGTAGGCACCCCTCCTTGGGCCCACCCCATGGCAGCACCCTGCCCACTGGTTGTATTATGTCCTCAGATATAGGCTGAGGACGGAGTGAGGCTTCCCTCTTCCCCCACACTGGCCCCTCCCTGACCACTGTTCTCCCCAACCCCACCCAACCCCACCTTGGTGCCCTCAGAGGAACTTCCTGAAGTGCTCCGAGGACAACCCACTCTTTGCTGACATTGACTGCGAGGTCTTCGAGTCACGCTTCCCCACAACCATGGCCTTGTCTGTGCTGGTGACCATTGAAATGTGCAATGCCCTCAACAGGTGGGCTGGGCTGAGGGGCCCGGAGTGGGTTGAGGGATGGGGGGTGAGGCCTAAGTGTGGGGGCTGAGGATCAGAGGGGTCCAGAAGAGGGTTTTGAGGATGAGTGGGGCCAGAATTGAGATCTAGGGAACAATGAGGGCCAAGATTGGGGTCTAAAGAAACGGAGGGGCCAGGATTGGGTCTGAGGGACAGAGAAAGGAGGTTCAAGCTCTAAGGACAGGCTGCTGGGGGGCTGAGCAGACAACTGTGACACATCCCTCCCAGCTGCACTGGCCTCCCAGAAGCACTCCAGCCTACAGGCCCAATTAGGGAAATTCTGAGGCTCAGGCCACTCCCTGCACCTCCACGTGGGTGGATGGGTGCCCACCGCAGGGCCTGCTCCCATCCTGGCCCAAGATGAGTATCCTGTACCATTGGCAGCGTCTCGGAGAACCAGTCGCTGCTGCGGATGCCACCCTGGCTGAACCCTTGGCTGCTGGCAGCTGTGGCCATGTCCATGGCCCTGCACTTCCTCATCCTGCTGGTGCCACCCCTGCCCGTGAGTTTCTGCCCGACTCCAAACCCCTTCTGCAACAGGGTCCAAACCTTCCTTTAACATTTCTGGCCCTGGGTTGGTCACTGGGCCTCTGTGGACCCTTTTGCTATGGAAAGCCTGGAGGACTGGGAGTGGGGAGATCTGAAGGTGCTTGGTGCACACAGCCTGTGCTTCAGGAGCCCTCAGACTTGGGGAACAGAAGAGGTGGAGACCAGACTTCTTGTTCTGGGGAATTTCCCAAGGCTAGGGCAGGAGGAAACACTATGCTCTTCCCCAGTACAGAATGCCTCCCACTTCTCAACAGGACCAACAGGACTTGGTCCTTGGCTAAGGGCAGGGGAGGGCACTTCTGGCAGGGGAGACAGAGTGGACAAAGATCTGGAGGTGGGACCTCAAGGAGCATCTTGGAGTTGCTCATGTCGGGTCCATTGCAGCCCAGGTGTACGAAGCAGGTGGATCGCGGGGACATGAGAAGTCCTTCCCTTAACCAAACCTCCCCACTCCCCAGCTTATTTTCCAGGTGACCCCACTGAGTGGGCGCCAGTGGGTAGTGGTGCTCCAGATATCTCTGCCTGTCATCCTGCTTGATGAGGCCCTCAAGTACCTGTCCCGGAACCACGTGGATGGTGAGTAGGAAGCCCCAGACCCTCCCCACCCTGCTTGCCTCTAGCCTGTTTCCCTGCCCACTTCCCTGCCTGCCTCTGCTCCCAGGCGGCAACGGGCTGGTGCCAGCTTCAGCCTCCCTGTCTATACAGAGAAAGAAGTATTCTTGGATCACCAAGTAGAGGGCAAGAAGGGGCTCTGCTCTGGTGGCTACGACTCATGATACCTGCAGGGTCTTGTGCTACAAGGGCACAGCCAGCAGGATCACTACTCAGGGCCATGCTGCCTCCCTCTCCTCACTTGCCATCCACCCTGCATGGCCAGGCCCAGTGTGCCCTTCTCTGGGCCTTGGCCTCTGACTTCTCTGAACCCAGCCTGTCTTAATGCAGATATTCTCAGGGCAGTCTCCCAGGCATGGAGTGAGCAGCCACTGACCACCTCCAGGATCCCAGACCACACTGGATTGGCCTCTTTGGTGTTACCCTGTAGGAGGGTGGACGAGGGCGTTCTCTGTTTCTAAGCTCACTGCTCTGGGTCTGCCTTGATCCAGTAATAGAGGAAGAATGGCAGGGTCAGCATTGGAGGCAGTGTTTAGAGGAGGGGGCTGGGGCATGGCATCCATCTGCCAGCTTCCGCTGGTGGAGGAGCCTGAGAGAGTAGGTGATTCTAACCTCCCAAGGACAAGGGAGGCACCATCTTCTCACTCCAGAGCTGCCTAGAAATGGAAGAAGGCAGGGATGAGAAACTCCCTGTTCCTGGGAGTTTGAGCCAAGGCAGTAGCCCCGTGGCCAGATTGCTAGGGAGGGTCTGGATTAGTCCCAGCCATAGCCCAAGGCCTGCACTGGAGCAGCTGGGTCCTTGAGGGTCATCTCAGGCAGGAATGTGTCACGGCCCCAGGGGAGGGAGCCTGGAGTTGGGGGGAGGGCTATAAATAGATCACGTGCTTGTCATTCCATAGGGGCCAAGGCGATCAATCGGCTTCTGTCTCACACTGGCCAACCCTCCTAGACGCTGTAAACATTTTATCTTATTAAAGAGGCTAAAGCAAGTTGGCCTTCTTTCTCTGGAGAAGCTGGCCCACCACAGGTCTGTCCATAGTGTGACCAGACCATTTGGAGGTGGAAGTAGGTGCTCAGCCAAAGCAAGGCCTTGTTGGGACCCACGGGTGAGGTAGCGGGAGCCAGACAAGGCATTGTGCCCCCAGTACGGTTCTTTCTGACCCACCCACCGTGGACACTCCTAGGGAGCTGAAGAAGGAGAAATAGGACTGTCACCTAAAACTCCACCCTTGGGGGCCCAGGGCTTCTCCATTTCTGGCTGAAGCACAGAGGCCTTGATCACGCTAACTCACCTGGGAAGTCAGGCCTCATTGGCAGCTGGGGCAGTTTCTCTGTCTTCCCTGAGAGCCTTCCCTAGCAGCCATATCTGCTAAGGAGTTCAGCACATTTTCTTGAGAAAACTTAGAAGTGAGAAAATTTCTCAGCCAATGGGGAAAAGCCTGTGTTCGGCACCGGCTGGCACATGGTAGAAGCTTCCTGGCCTGAGAGGAGGGAAGGCCCCTAACAGGACAGGGCAGGTTGGAAGGGCTAGGCAAGAAGCAATCCCTGCTGGCTAAGGGTTGCAGATGGTTTCCAGAGGAGACAAGATCTAAGCAGAGGTTCAAATGGGGAGGATGGAACTTGGGGGTGAAAGGGCTGGGCTAGCATGGCTTGGCGTCTCTAGTGGGGCTGGGGCTCAGAGTGCAGGGTAGAGAAGTGAGGCTACAGTGTGGAAAGGGCCTCGAGTGCCAAGGTAAGGACCCTGGGCGTTATCCTCATGGCAGTGTGAGCCACAGAAGGGTAGAAGCATGGAAGGGACTGGGGTAACCATGGAGGACAGATGGGAGGATCAAAGCCGGGAGGCTGATGAGCTGTGTTGAGCTGGTCTAGGGGGAGACACTGAGTCCCAGCCCAGGGCGAACTGGTCCTGGGCAACACCTCCACCTCCACCATTAACCTGAGATGTTGACTATGGTTCTGGTGAGGCTTGGCTTGAAAGGGCGGTACCCTGCTGTAGGGAGTGGCTATGGGGCCCACGGGAAAGACTCAGGCTGGGCACCTGCAGCCACATCTGGGAGGTGGCCTGGTGTGTGCCTGCCACGAGTCCAGACAGCTCTGCCCTGTGTGGCTGCAGAGTCCCTTGGGCCTCCTAAAGCCGGATGGGGCGGGGGTGAGAGAGGGGACCCTGTTACATTCCCAGCCAGCCTGGTGGCCTTTTAGGGAAGTTTTACTGAGGCCTGATACTTATAAGCTTCCCTATGATTTATGAGGGATGTGTCCTGGGGAGAATTGCAGATGCCGGGTCATCCGTAGGGGGTAGGCGAGGCGGGGGTGGTCCTCTTGCCCCATCTCTTGGCCATACCTAGGTGTGACTGAGCAGCTGTCAGGCAGAAGCCAAAGGGCCAGACCGAGGGGAAGGGAGGCCTAGAGGAGCTGATCTGGGAGAGTCCAGAATGCGAGGGGGGCTTGCACTTTATTCTGAAGGCAATGGAGAGCCATCAAAGGGGATGACAGGCTGGATTTGTAATGTGATGCCAGGGGCAGGAGGGTGATGGTGAGGTAAGATGGGGGCTAAGAGCAGGGCTGAGAGGAGTTGAGGCATGGGGCAGCAGGAGGAAGAGAACTCGAGAGACGTCGGTGGTAAACTCAGCAAGCCTGAGTCTATGGGATGAACAAAGAGTTAATGCCACCAGTTTCTGGATGTCGTCATGCTAGGTATGGTTCCCCAAACTGAAAACTGAGAGGAAAATATGCCCTGGAGGTGTTGATAGAACATGTAGAGTGAAGGAGGCCCAGGGGGCATCAGGGAAATGTGCCCGGGCAGCAGCTGGATATGTGGAGCTGCATCAGAAGACTCAGTGGAACTGGGTCCCCTGACTGATACCGTGGGAGAATGCAGCTGTCCCGAGAGAAATGGAGGGTGGGAGGGGCCAGACAGAACCAGTCTGGCTCTGTACCGTCACACGTACATCTCAGCATACTCTTGGGTCTTTCTTCCAGAAGAAAAGGACAAGAAGTGAGTGCTGGGAACAGAGTGGAGTCTCCAGTGCGTACCTCAGCCTGATGATGCCCAAGCGTTCACTCCTACTCCCCACACTGCCGTCACGCTCACCGCTTGCTCACTGGGCCCTGCCGAGGGTCTCTGTCCTTGCTTCCATATGCATGGGGGCTGTGCAACTCATGCCTCTGGGACTCTCCTGGGAAGTTCACCCCTGACGTTCCGGCTCCAGAGCAGCAGCCTAGGAGGGGCCTGCCCAGAAGCCAGAGCTGGAAGCAGATCCAGACATGCAGAGGCCTCTACCCCCAAATCTATGAGCACATTCTGGAGCAGGCACCCCCTTGCTTGGAGGCTGGGCATTTTACTTGGTCACTGGTGCTTCTGTACTGATGGAGGACTCCTGGAGTTCCTGCTAGCTCTGACCTCTCACTTAGTGCCTGGTCTGGGGCCTGGTCAGCGGGACGGGGGGCGGTGAAGGGGAGGACATCTGGGCCCAGCTGTGCACAGTGAGGGCAGACAACCCCCCTCCACTCTGCTCTTTTCCCACAAAGTTGGCACGTGAGGGTTTGAGCCTCTTACTGTTTATATGTGCAGGGGGTTGAAGGGTCAGTGGGAGGGAGATGGTAGTAGCGGGGGGGGGGGGGGAGGGGGTAGCTGGGTAAGGATCCCCTTCCCAGGAGACAGCTGGCTTGGCTGCCTCAGTTCTGGACACTCCCAGACTGAGATTTCCCTGTCCTAAGCAAATGAGACATGCCAAGTCTCGTTGCTGTCCAGTCTGCCGAGCAGAGGCTGGATTTGCCCTCCATGTCCCTGGTGCCTAAGGCCCCAGACATCCTTGGGTACCTGATCACTGTGCCCTCTCAGCTCAACCCTGTGTGCACCATCCCACAGTCTGCATGGCTGGGTGATTCTGAGTCGTCTAGACTCTTGGCCTCACTCTTCACCTCCAACCCCACATATCCGTGAGCTGAAAGGATGTTACTAAGAATGGCTAGTTACCCAACAGCACTTACTCTCCCTCCCTCATTGCTGGAAGAATGTGTGTCCATTGTGGATCATGTTGGATGATGGGAAAAGAGCGTTTGATGGACATAAATGTTCTTTTAATTCGGCTCTTGCCCCTCTGGCCAAAATTAGGCATGGAAGAAAACAGTGGGTCAATGTACATCCTCACCCCTCCTGGAGAGTACACCAAGTGATTCTTTTATGTGTAAATCAAGACTCACATCCCCGTCCTGGTCCCCAGAATCAAAAAGCCCCCTTAGCCTGCCTTGCAGACAAATGCGCTCCAGGCTCTGTGGCCTCTTACCACACCTTTCTTCCCTCCCCTCTCTCAGTCAGGCGGGGCTCCCCTGGGCACTAGCCCACAGAGATTCTCTGCTTCTGTCCTGCTGAAGGGAAGGGAGATCTTGAGGTGGGGGATGGTGGGAGGGCCCCGAACCCACCTGTTGACGTGAAGTTGGTAGAGAAATAAAGGTTGAGTGCCGGGGGCAATGGAGGGTCATCACCATCTGTTTTCCTAACGAGTGGCTCCACCATCTGCCCATGTGTCTACCTGAGCTGTCACCAGCTATACCCACCTCACCTCTGGGAACAAGAGTCGAGGTCTGGGGTTCCCACACTGCCAGCCAGGGATTGCCCTCTTCCTCTGAGATAAGGCACTGACTTCCCCAGCCACTCCCAAATGGCAGAGACACAAGTCTGCTCCTCACAGGGACAGCACTTGATAGTTGGTGCATGTGTTCAAACCCCCTGCACACGTTAAGACTCACATGTCATCAGTGAGGAAACAGGCTGGGAGGGGTTTACGACTTGGTCTGGGGCAGGGCTAGGCCTGGAACCTAAATGTCAGGGGCCTCCAGCCCTGACTATTCATTCTGTGGGTCCTGAATCTCTCCCTGAGGTTTCTCGCTCTGCCTCCTTGCCCTCCTTGAACCCCAAGGATGCCTTCAATTTCTGACCCTTCCAAGTCCAGCTCAAAGGCACCTCTCCATGGCTTCCTTCAGCTCACGTTGTCCAAGACCCTTTGAGAGGCTGCTTGATATGAACTCCTGACTCACCCAGGTGACCCTGCCCTCTGGGAGCAGGGGCTCTGCAAAAGGAATAGCTGTGCATCCCCATCTCCCTGATTTTCTTCCTCTGTAGGGAAGATTCATTCATGAAGTTTCTGTATCTAATCCTTTGCCCAGCTGCCCTGGGAAGGGAAATCAGGCCCTGCCCACAGAGCCAGAGACAGGACTGACTTTGGAATTTGCGAGCTGAGTACAAAATGAAAATGCGGAGCCCTTTGTTTAAAAAGTGAGAGTTTCATAACAGTGACAGCAGAGCATTAAAACCAAGACCGGGGCCTTTCTGAGCATGGGGTCCAGTGCACCTTCGTAGAGCACACATCCATGAAGCCAGCCATGACTGGAAGAGACAGAACTCGCCCTTAGGAGCTCCTAGACTTTATGTGGGGGGAAGGGCAAGATTCGGCACACGGCTCACAGCTGGAGCCAAGGATGGGCAGGATGCTTCCTTCTGCGTGGTCCATCACTAGGACCTCTCAGATCCCCAAACCTCTGCATACTCTGCATCTCCCTCGGTGCCCAGCCAGCTCCTAGAGATGGGCCAAGCCAGGGGTTAGGGCTCCATTTTACAGATAAAAGATCCCCAAGACTCTGAGAGCCTGACTATGTAGCTGATTTCCTCATGATGTATAGGCAGAGCGTGGAGCTAAGACGGGCTTGGGGGGCTTGCTTAGGAGACAGGGCAGCTCCAGGACTTCCATCAGCTGCTGGAGGTCATGGGCAGGCCGGCTTCACCTCTGCCCCCACCCAAGCCTGCACAAACCCAGCCTTGCCAGCCCACAGCATGGAGCCTGGCAGGTCAGGATGGAGCAGCCAAGGTAAACAGAGGTTTCCTACCTCACAGCCACTCACCCAAGAGGGAGTTCTGGGGCAAGCCCCGGCTCACTTTGCACTGGCTCAGGGATGGCAGCTGCCAAAATGTCCGTGGCCTTGTCCTGCCCCCTCCGTTGGCCCATGTTGTGCTCCCCATGCCTCCCATGCTACACCCCTCACAGGGGTAGGAGAGACCTCGTTGGGGCCGCACCGGGAGAAATGGAGGTGCAAAATCAGAAAATGACCTAACGTCCACACAAAGAACTGAACTCAACTGTCTGTGGCAGCTTTACTCATCACAGCCCCAAACCGAACACAACCCAAATGACCATCAACGGGGGAAGGACAACAAGCTGTGGTATGTCCATACGACAGAATACTTCTCAGTGAAAAAAAGGAGCAAGCTATTGATATATGCCACAGCATGGATGAAGCTTAAAACCCTTGCGCTGAGTGAAAGAAGCTCATGCTGTGCAATTCCACCTCCATGAAATTCTAGAAAAAGCAAAACAAATCTAGTGACAAAACAGATCAGTAATTGGCTGGGGGTTGGGGAGAGATTGACAGCAAAAGAACAGGAGGGAACATTCTAAGGTGACAGATGACGGGTGGGGGTGGGGGTTACATGCATTTGTCAAAACTCATCAAACTCTGTGCCTAAAATGGGTACATTTTATTGTATGTCAGTTACTCCTCAATACAGTTGGATTTAGAAGAAAAGATGGAGGTAGGAGCCCGAGGAGGTGGGTGGGCACGTGGCTGCCTTGTGGGTGTAAAAGTTTCAGCAACATCAGGAGGCAAGGAGACAAGCCTCCCAAGGAGCGCTCAGTGTTTAGGGGGCAGGGACCTAGGTCGGCCCAAGGAGTCCCCATATTCCAGGGGCAGGAAGTGGATGGGGACCAAGAGGAAATGACTCAAAAGGATGGAGGAGAACCAGGGGGTTGTGATGCCTCAGATGCTGGGGAGAAGGGGCTCCGGCCAGGTCATGGCCCACAGCTGGGGAGGTTAGAAGAGGCCAGAGAAGCAGTGCAAGGTCTGGGAGAGGCCAACCATGAGGACCCCTGCTGTGGCCTCCCCATAAATGCCTGCCCCTGCAACCTCCCCTTGACAGTGTCTGTACACTGGCCCAGGGCCCTGTTCTGGCCATCACCTAAGGAGTCGAGTGGCGTTGAGCGAGCCCTGGGACACCGACGGGCCCGGTGTGGGGGACTGGCCTGAACTCTTCAAGCAGAGGTGTTATCCCTGCAACTCTGGGACCCTGAATGGCTAAGGAGACCATTGGAATCTGCGCTGACCCCCTTGAGGGCCTGGGCTGGCCTCCAGGACGGACACAGGCCCCCTCTACACTCCATAGAGCGGCTAAATTTAGCCAGGCAGAGGAGGCTGTCCTGGGGCTGAGGGCTTGGCAGCACTGCTTTGTCTCCCTACAAGGTCTGGCCCAATACCAGAGCCAGCCACTTGGCCTTTGGGCTTATAAGGTCTGGCAGCTCTCAAATACTGGAGTCTCGGGGTGGGCTCTGGGCCAAGCTCTCAGACTTTGGGGAGCCTCCTTTCCAGCCACTGGCCGCCATGGGAGCTACTTAGGCAAGGCACTCAATTTCTAGAGCCTCAGTTTCCTTATCTGTAAAATGGGGGTTTCGGTGCTTACATCACAGGGCTGTTTTAGATAAAATCTGTGGAGTGTGAAAGCACCACGTCCCCTGTAAACTCTGACCCCTGCCCTGCCCACCCCTGCTCCCCACGATGCCTGGAACAATCACAGATGTCTGTCCCTGGGGATGCTGGAGTGGGGGCAAGGGCGGGAAAACATAGTCCTGGATGGAAAGATGCATTTTAGAACCAGTGAAAGATGCATTGATCCTATCAGCTGCCTCTCTTACTCTGGCAAAGTTACTAGGAAAAAAGAGATCTGGGAAGAGAAACGCAATTGCTTTTACTTCTTTTTCTTTGGGGCGTGCTCTAGATATGAACACCTCAAGTGAAATAATCCTCCATGACAGTCTGTTTTCTGAATGTCAGGGTCAGAACTGAGGCTCTAACAGGGGCAGATGTGTGTGCTCCAAGCAAGGGTGTCTGAGTAGCTAAGGAGACCCATTGGAGCCTTGTGCCGAAACCCCTTGAGGGCCTGGGCTGGCCTCCAGGATGAGCAGAGGCCCCCTCTGCACCCCACCGGCCACTAAATTTAGCCGGGCAAAGGAAGCCATCTGTCCACTGGTCCATCTGTCTGTCAGCAAGGCTGGCTCCTTGGAACGGGGGAGAGGGGAGAAGAAGGAGGAGGAGGTGGAGGAGGTCACGGTGATGGTATCCAAAGGGCAGATACAGATTGGAGGATGACTGTCTGAATTCCTTTGCCGCCTCCTCCTCCCCTCACCTGAGTGCCGGCTGCCCTCCTTAATATCCAGGAATCATGGGAGGACAGGGACACAGAGATGGCTCAGGTAATGCCAGCATCCACCCCGGCTCTTCATCACAAGCAATTCATGTCCTGGGACCTGCTATTCCAAGAGCCACGGGATCAGCTGGAAAGAGAATAGGCCCTTTTGTGTGGGATCAAGACCAGGCCGAGGGGATGTGATCCCCTTAGGTCTGGCTCCCAGCATCTCTGGATTTTTTTGCTTAGAAAGTCCCAGGACATGGTTCTGGCCTGCCCTGCTTGACGGTGGCATTGGACACACAGTCGAGTCTGAGACTGGCGAGACTGATCTGTCTGAAAGGGGGATTGGCCCAGGGTGCTGCAAGAGGCCACGGACCCGCCCTCGGTTGGGGCCTTTGCCATCCAGAGAGCAGCTCTGCTCAGGCACACCTGGGATTTCCAGCCCTTGGGTCTGGTTCCCTGACTAGAGCAATTTCCCAGCTAATTTCCCAGCCATGAAGGAGACTCTTATCAGCCCTCAGGGTGAGGCAGTTTGGACTGCAGGGGAGCGCCCCACACCCCTGGGACACCCAGCCTCCACCTCCCACCTCCAGAGGAAGTCCCAAGGACACCTGGCCTGGTTTGAGGGGCAGCCAGCAAGGCCTTCCTGCTTCAAGCTGAAGCCTCCAGTACCGCCCAGGGTGAGCTTGGGCAATTCATTTCTCTTCTCTGAGCTCATTTCTTCATCTGCAAAACAAGGCATGGGGTTGGAGGAGGCCTCTGGCTCTAGGGCTCCAAAAGCGAACATGAGGCCTCTGCCCCATCCCAGTCCCCGGGGCCTTGCATTCCTGCCCTGAGCTGGGGTTGAAGACAGGGATACAGAGGGGCTCTAACCCAAGATCAATAGTGGCCTCTGGTTTTTGTTTTTGTTTTTGTTTTTGTTTTTGTTTTTGTCCTCAGCATTATTGGGACTCACCTGGCTAGGGCCTCTACCTATGAAAGAAATCCATTATCATCCCCATTTCACAGATAAGGACACAAGCTCAGACAGGTGAGGCAAATAACCCAAGCCCTCACGGGCAGCTAGTGGCAAAGCCAAGGATATTAACCAAGGCCGTCTGCTGTTAGGCTTACCCGGATGCATCTGAGGGAGCCCTATGGCAATGTGTAACTGATGTGGCCCTTGACTCTTCTAGGCACTTGCCTCCCTCTGCTTGTTTCAGGGAGGTGGAGGCCTGGCTAGGACAGGACAGGGCAGGTGATGGGAGAGGAGAGGTAAGCTATAGAGATGCCAGCCCAATGCTAAGGTTGATTGGGCACAGGCCAGGCTTGGACTCGGACAGGTGGATGGAAGGTGGTCTACAAGGACAGAGGTGGGGGTCCTGTCACAGGCTCTGGAAGTATCAGGTAGCTGGACCAGAAATGTCCTGCGTCCTCTTCTGCTCTCCTGGCCGCAAACCTCCCAGGGACTGAGCTCCCCACCTGGGGCCACAGGTAGAGTGAGAAGGATGTTTGGATATGGGGATGGATCCCCGGTTTGGGGAGGGCTTCAGCCTGAGGCCACTCCACCCAAGCCCTTGGCCCTGTTCTGTTCTGTTCTGCCAGGTTCGTTGGGGGTTGACAGCTTTATCTTTGCCTTGTGACGAGTGGCCTGTGGTTTTCCTGCCAACAGCTTCTGTTTCCGGAGGCTCAGCAGGGCCGAGGCGGAGCCAGGAGGGGCAGTGGGGCTGGGCCTGGGTGGCCCCACTAGCCCCGCCCCCATCCATCTTTGGGAATTTATTTGTCCACAGACAGGGCTGGCCCACAGTCCATTGCCTGCCAGGGGCCAAGAGCTGCTCTGACCACCCAAGGATTCTCCTTCTCAATCCAAATGCCTCCAACTAACCCCTGACTCCTGACCTCTGGCCCCAAGCTGCCTTGCCCTACCCTTCCTAAGGGACCAGGAAACCCCTAGAAGCTCCACTGTAGACGTGGGCGTTGACGCTGGTCTCACCTCAAGAGCAAAGGCTGTGCAAGGCGCTCAGTTCTCAGCCCCTAGCCTGGCCCACCATGGCACAGCGGCTCCAGGATGAGCTGTCTGCTTTCTTCTTTGAGTATGACACTCCCCGAATGGTGCTCGTGCGCAACAAGAAGGTGGGCGTCGTCTTCCGCCTGATCCAGTTCGTGGTTCTGGTCTACGTCATCGGGTGAGTCTGGGCCCCCTAACTGCCACCCTCTTGCACCAGCTCCCAACCTGGGCCTTTTCTCCAGGCTCGGGGATGCCCCCCCGGATCCCAATGAGCCCCTCTTTCTCTCCATCGGTTGTCATCCTCCGTGACAAACTGTAGTGCTATTCAGAAAGAATGGAAGCCTGATAACTCACTGTCAAGATGGGGACACTAAGGTAGAGAAGGGAAGCCTTGCTCTGGGTCATATGGTGAACAAGAAGCAAAGCCGTTGGGTTCTAAGGAACTGACTCACTGTTAACAGTCTCTCAAGTGGTGAGTGGCGCTGGAGGCCAGGGCCCCAGCAAACCACATCCAAGTCTTACTTCTGACCACCCAGCCAAACTGGCCACTACTAAGAGATGGAGGCCGCACCCCATTTTATAGGCCAAAGAGGGAAAGGCCCTGCTTCCACCTGCCCCGCCTAAATTAGAGGCATCCTGCAATATTTGAGACCCCCAGGGCAAAGAAACTTCCAAATTCAGAACACCTGACACCTAAACGGCGGCATGTCAGGCAGAGGTTGGAGGTCAGTTCAGGTTGCAGGGATGACTCCTCCTTTATGGGCATCTTGAGACCTGTCCCGCTGAGGCAGAAGTAAGGTGGGAGTCCCCTGCAGTCTGGCTGTCCTGGGAACCGTGCAAAGGCCATCTTCTTAAGATCAGCCTTGCTGTCCCAGAAGCCAAGACAGGCCTGGCAGGGGCTTACCCATGTGTGTGCTTGTGTGAGCACGTGTGTGTGTGTGTGTGTGTGTGTGTGTGTGTGTGTGTCTGTGTGGTGTATGTATCTGTGTTGTACCTAGAGCTCTGTGTGGATGCACGTGTTCTCATGTGTCTGGGCATGTGCCTACTGGGTGTGTCCCTGGGGTTGGGTATCCACATGACGCACGGCCTGTGGCTGAAGTGGTTAGGTACCTTACGTGTTCATCCCTGCATGTGTGTGGAGGTGGGGAGATCACCATGTCCACTCACAGTGATGCGGCAAAGGGTTCTTGAAGGCCCTAGGGCCACTGAAAGGGTTTCAGCTCCTGCTGAGGGGTTGAGGGATGCCCGGCAGAATCATTTTGCTCTGTGATTCTGAGGGCCCTGCCCCTCTGCTCTCCATATCCCCATTTTTGTTGTGGGACCAAACCAGGACTGCTGACTGGAGCCCAGGGCAGGCTGACCAGGAGGCCAAACAGTGACCATATCTCTCTGGTCCCTCCAGGGCCTCTGTTATCCAAAACAGCCTTCCCCCTACCCCCATCTGGCCCCCAAGGTCTCAGAGCTGGTCAGGTGGAGTCAGAGCCAGGACCTAGGCCTCTGATACCTTCTGCTCACAGCCTCTGCCTCCCTGCTGCTCACAGACCAGTTTGCCATCTGCAGTGTCATGTGAGCTCTTCCAGAAAGGAGCAGTGGGTCCCAGCTAGAACTGAGACCTCCTGCCCCCAAGACTTAATGCTGCCTTCTCCTTTCCCACCTCACACGGGCTCTGAGAACTTTGCAGTGAGGCACTGATGCTATGATGCCAGGCACAGGACAGGCTTAAAAGTTCATCCTTAGCTGCACTCCTGATCCTCCAGGGAAAAGAGAGGTTGCCCACCCAGGCCCAGCCCATCCTTCACCCAAAGAGATGGGAGACGGTTGTCCTCACTGTGACCCCCGTGGCTCCCTATTTCTGCTTTCAGGTCAGCACTGGGACCAGCGCCAGGACCCTCTTGTGTGTTGGTCACAGCCTGTCAGAGGGAAAGGGACAGTCCTCCCCTCCCACCACCCCACCCCTAGCTGCACCATATGCCCCAAGCCACCATTCAGTCCTGAACACATACTTCCAGTAACAGGGACCTGCCTACTTCCCTCCTTCCTTTCCTCCCTCCCCAGGACAGTCTACTCAGTTTCCAAATGGATGTGGCCTCCTCAGTGTTGGTGATGCTCAGAGACAATGAGTGATTTAGTGTGGATCTCACAGCTAGAAAGAGGCTGAACCAGCTCTGAATCCAGCTGCAAGTTTCCAAAGTTGGCCTTGAGATCCTGAAAAGGAAACATCCACAGAGAGGGGTACCGACTTGACCAGGCGTATAGCAGAGAGAGGAAGGCAGGGTGTCCTATGATACCCACCCCCCCCACAACCCCACCCACAAGCCCAGACGTCCGACTCCTGCTGTCTCTGGCACCCTCATCTGGCCACTGCCCACTGCTTTGCTAACCACTCAGCTGGAGATGGAAACCAGCCTGGACTTGGTCTTACTATCTCAGGTTTCAAGTTCCCAGCTGTTCCACAAAACAAGGGCGGGGAGATCCCCTCTAAAGATATTGTACACAGGCGCATTCCTGAGGAGGAATGGCCTTTCTTTACTTACCCACCCCCCCTTCCCAAGGCCGCTGTCTGTCTGGTCCTGTGGTTGCTGCAGGGTACAAAAGGGAGCATGGGAGAAGAGCCAGACTTCTGCATTCCAGAGACAAGGGCACAAACAAGATGGGGGATGGACGGACAGAGAGACAGACCTGGACAGAGGGACAGACATTGGAGCACAACCATTCCGATGAAGAGACAGGTCCTGAGACTTAGAGATGGAGAATTACTGAGATGGAGGCAGAGAGGCTGAGATGCTGAGAACCCGAACAGACTCTGAGGAGGGAAACTGAGGCTGTGTTCTCTATCAGTCACACTCTTCTGGGAAATCCATGGCAAGTGGAGCGAGCAAGTGGGCCTGAGGCCCCAGCGGGCTGAGCTAAGCTGTTACTCTTTTTGGCTCAAATTAAAATGGTTAATTTGTGGGGCACCTGGGTGACTTAGTTAAGCATCCAACTCTTGATTTTGACTCAGGTCATGATCTTGCAGTCTGAGATCAAGCCCCGGGTTGGTCTCTGCACTGAGTGTGGAGCCTGCTTGGGATTCTCTCTCTCCCTGTCTCTCTGCCCCTCCCCTGCTGTGTTCTCTCTCTCTCTCTCTCTCTCTCTCTCTCTCTCTCTCTCACACACACACACACACACACAAAGTAAATAAATAAACATAAAATATTTTTAAATGGTTAATTTGCAGTTAAAACTATCTCCTGGGTGGTGATGCGCTCTCTGGAACTCAGCATATAGGCTGTGGGCTGTCATCCATGACCTATCAGGCCCATCCATACAAGGAGCATACTGGGATATGTCCCTGCCTGGAGGGCTCTGGTTTGGAGAAGAGAGAGGTCTGGCTGCAGCTCACAGGAGAGTCCCAGTGGGATTTGTGAATGCTGCTTGGTAAGAGGAGTGTGGGAAGGCTTCCTGAAAGAGGCAACACAGTGGCGGAACCACCTTGAGCAAAAAAGCCTCGGGGCTATAGTCCAGGAAAGCCTGTTCTTGGCTTTCCTAACCCCCTGTGCACCTCCACACGGAGTGCTTGAGAATTTCACGTGCTTCCAAGATTTTCAGATGAATCCTGGAACACACCAATCAGGGATTAGGATAGATACAAATTATTGCTGGGAAAAATGGATTCAGGGACATTTCTACAGCATCTTCTCTGTGCCTATTTCTGTGTTGGGCTCCATGAGAAAAAGGTGGGGTACAGGGTAGGCAAAGGAAAAATGAGGAGTGAAGAATGAGTTGGCCAGGACTTCTTTGGTTCCTAGTGAAGAGTGGGGCTATTGAGTGGTTTATATAACTGGAAAAAAAAAATCAAAGCAGGATTTGGGCCTGGCTGGATCCTCCATGATGAGAGCACAGGAAGAGAAAGTTCCACAGGGAAATGGTGGGGAGTTCAGGTTGGTCCCACTTAGGTTCTCCAAAGAAGCCAGGATCTTCTCCCCTTCCCCACTCTGCCATCCTCTGGGCTTCATTCTTAGGCAGTCTCTCTGTCCTCATGGTGGCAAAATGTCCCCCAGCAACTCCAGGCTGATGTCCCACCAGCTTAGCCATCATTGGGGCATAAGACTGTATCATTTTCCAGAGTTCCAGCAAAAGTCCCAGATCCAACTCTTACTGGCAGGGGTTAGGTCAAGGGCCTACCACAAAACCAATTGTTACGGTCAAGGAAATGAGATACTCTGGTTAGTAGAGTCTGGTTGTGTGACTACATGGTCCAGGCACTCATGCTGGAAAGCAAGGTATGGTCAAAGGTCCTGGGGCAGGAAAGGAACAGCAAAAGAGTCACTAGGATTAGGCTGTGGATAATGAGAGAACTGAAGGGAAAGGAAGTGGAGGGTGAGAACAGCCACTGATCCAGGCCTCTGAACGCCAGGCTGAGGAACATGGGGAGCCATAGAGGGTAGTGGGGAGCCATAGAAGGATGTCTATCAGGGGAAGGTCCAGGGCAGGCAGGTGTTGGGGTGGGGGTGGAGGCCAGAAGTGGGCAGCTGTGAAGAGGCAGCAGTGATAAGAGGACAGGATTACACCATGCCCAGGCAGAAGCAGTGACCAGAAAGACAGAAGTGGTCACCCTAGTGGGCTCCACACCAGGGAGGTATGTGTGGAGGGAGCACCCACTGCTTAGTTTCGGCACATCATCGCTGCAGGCGGACATGGGCCCAGATCAGCCAGAGTTTTTGACTTCTCAAGAGCAGGGGGAGATTGGAATTTATGGGCAAAAGGAACCTCTTGGTGTTTAGACGTGGGTGACTCATTAAAACTGTTTAAAAACACAAATTGTCAGCCTGACTTACCTGCAGACTGCAGGTTGATTAACCTCTGAACACTCAGCATGGGTCCCAGCTGTGAATTCAGTCCTTCTCATGCCTGGAGTCTGGTCTTAGCCCTCCCCAAGGCTTCTGTGCCCCATAGCATGTGCCTGGGCTGGTCACCTGCTGCCTACAGTCCATGGGTACACCTTGTGTCCCACCAGCCACAACCTACCCTCCCATCCCATGCCCAAGTTCCCTTGGCATCTGCCCCAAAGAATGTGGGGATAATGGAGAACGAGGGTGTGAGGATGATACCTGGGCTTTGAGGGGGATACAGTAGGTATGGTGCCGTCCTCCAAGATGAAGGCACCGGAGGGGCAAGTTCTGTGGGGACATGAGGCATTCAGGTTGGTCCCACTGAATTTTTGTTTTGAGATAGAAGTCAAATGCCATAACATTCACCCTTTAAAAATATACAACTCCGTGGTTTTAGTATAATCACACAGTTGTCCAACCACCACTATCTAGGTCCACAAAATATTCACGAGTCCAAAAAAGAAAGCCTACACTTCTTAGCAATCACCCTCCATTCTTTCTCTCCCTACAGCCTATTTTGCCTACTCTGGACATTTCATATAAATAAAATCATATAATATGTGGCCTTTCCCATCTGGCTTCTTTCACTTAACACAATATTTATTAGGTTCATCCATGTTGGTTGTAACATGTATCAGTAGTTCATTCCTTTTTCTGGCTGAATAATATTCCACTGTATGGACATACCACATTTGGTTTGTTCATTCATCAGTGTACGGTCATGTGGGTTGTTTCCGCTTTTGCCTCTTATGAATAATGTTGCCGTGAACACTTGTATACAAGTGTTCGTGTATACAAGTGTTCATACAGACATATTTTCAGTTCTGTTGGGCACATACCTAGGGGTGGAATTGCTGAGTCAATGGTAATTCCATGTTTAACTTTTTGAGGAATTGCCTGTTTTGAAAAGGGTTGAGTTTGAGTTTGAGGTGCCTGTGTGATATCTGGGGTGAGGGACCAAGAAACAGGGAAGGAATGTGTGTCACAAAGCAGTGGGCCATGTAGACATGTATGTAAGTTCCTTGAGTGCAGAATTTTGGTTTGTTTTGTTCACTTCTGTATTTTTAGTGCCTAGAACAGTGAGTAAATAACAAATAAGTAAGTATTTGTTGAATCACTAAATGAATGTGTGGAATTAGATCTCTCAGGAGAGGTGCAGAAGTAGGGATAAAAATCTGGGAACACAATGTATCTGTGACAGCTCGCACGAGGTTCTGTCTGGGCTGAGGATGGCAGCCAGGGCCATGGGGGCAGGTGGACATTTAGAGAGAAATCACTGACTCGAGACAGTGAAAATAAGAGAATTATTTATTACATGCTTACTGCATGGTCATTTCCTTAAAGAGAACTCATGGGAACATCCCCTAGTCACCTAGACTTGTTTTCTTCCTGGGGCCCAGCCCACAGTTGAGTGCATGGTAGGGCCTTGCTCATATTTGTTGAATGAACAGCATTTTTGAGGTAGGTGCCACCAACTCTGTTTTACTGAGAAAGCCAGGACTCAGAGAGGTTTTGTCCTTAGCCTGGTGAGGCTAAAGTCACACAGCTGCCAAGTGGCAGTGCCGATACCCTAATCTTGGCTTCTATTCCCTGGGGGTGGGGGGGGGGCACTTGGCCAGTCCCTCTTGGCCAGTCCACTATGTGCCGTCTTCCATGAGGGGCTGTCTGAGAAAAGACTCGGGACAGGGTATTGCTGAGGATGAGGTGGAAAGAATGAGAAAGATAATGTCTGGAAAAGGAGGGACTTCTGAAGATGCTCATGTCTTTGGCATCAGACCCCCTTGATGGTGACAGCTAGGCCAGGTCAAGGTAAGCATGGGGGCGGGGGGCTGATGCCACGGTTAACCCATTATTATCAGAACCGAGGTCATTGATGTCAGATTGACTTTACCATTTTACCCCCATGATTGACAGTCCACGGGGGCGGGCATAGCCGAGAGTGACTGTATCAGTCCCTGCACACAGCCGTGGTGTGGCTCCACTCTCCTGCCTCCTAGCAGACATGCTGATGCTGGGCTGTTCAGTGGAGAGGGGCAGAGACCTGGGCTGGGACCTCAAGCCTGGGGTCTGCCCCTGACTCGGGAAGGACACTCCCTCAGACCTCCGTTTCCCCATCTATACTGTAAGGAGTTGGTATTGGACCCAGAGAGAAATTCTATTGAGATGTTGGATGGGGGCGGCAGAGAGGGAGGCCTGTGACCCTCTTATAGGGGATCAGGACATGGAGCAGCTCCCCATCACCCCCAACAGCTCCTCTGAGCTTGGGCATGAATCCAGAATCGTCCCTGGAGGAAAGAGGTTAAGGAGGGTGGCAGTAGGTGATGTCCCCAACTCTCCCTGATGAGGCTGGAAGCACTGAGGACTCGAGGCCTTTGTCATGCCTCACCTGTTTCCATCTGGGACCTGCAGGGGGCAGCAGTGACCATGCTTAGGCTTGGGGGCACCTCCAGAGCCAGGCTGAGGGAGGGACTTAGAGAAGATGAAGAATGGACTATGGGACGGGAGAGGGACGGACGGGTGTGATGACTTCTGGGCCCTGGGGCAGGAAGACAGCCCCCAAAAAGCTAGCACTGACTCTGGGGCTAAGATGCCCAGAGAATTGCTATCAGGCCTGAGCTCTGGGACGCAGGAGAGAGGCTTTGAGCTCTGCTTGGACAGGTGGGCTGAGGGTAGGGTGAGGGATGAAGGGGATATAAACATACCTGCCTACAGTCAGACACAGCCACAGGTGTGCTTACAGATTTCCCCTGGAGATACATAGCTACACACTCTGACGGGCACCACACATGGACAAACACACACACACAGAGTTACCCTGAATCTCCATGCAGTCTCTCCTGAAGGAAATGGGGCATACCCAGGATCCTCAGTTGTTAAGTAACAGAAACCAAACCCAAATTGGCTTAAATAAAGAAAGGGAATTTATTAGCTAACGTAACAGAAAAGTCCAGAAGTAAATTTTTTTAACATGCCTCAGGCATGGCTAGATCCAGGAGCTCAACCATTATCAGGAGGCTGCCCTCTCCATCTCCTGGCCTGACTTCCCTCTAAGTTGGCTTCATTCTCAGGTTTACTCTCTCTGTGAGGTAGCAAAATGCCTAACCTTAGTTTTGGTCTTATAGCTACATTGTTTTGCTATCCTGCAGGAAGGATGTCTCTTTCCCAGTAATTCCCAGAAAAACCCTGGCCTCATTGCTGAAACTCCCCAGGTTGTGTGTCCATCTTTAGACCCATCACTGTTGCTAGGGCAATGGAACATTGATTGGCAAGCCTTGGTCGTGTGCCCCACCCTCCAGCCCCCAAGGTTAGGACGGAGGTAAATTTCACTGAACCTCCCAGATAGAAAGTGAAGAACCTAAAGCAACAGGGGTTCTTCATGCTGGAAGGGAAGGCCAGAATGTCCCAAGACAGCTGGGAGGCCTCCAGCCTGAGTCACTCCCACAAAGGCCTCAAATGGAGCCAGATAACACAAGGTCTTCAGAGGGCCACTTGCCCCCCTCTGTTTCTCTTCCAGTCCCCCTTGCCAGGGGCTCCCAGCATGGCTGAGATAATCATAGCTAATGTCTCTACAGCACTTACCGCACCTGCCAGTCCCCACTCTAAGTGATCTATGTGCATTAAGTCACAACAAGTACTATTGGTACTATTATTATTATCCCCATTTTACAGATGAGGAAACTGAGGCATAGAGGGATTGAAGAGTTTATCCCAAATCACACAGCCATGGGTAGTGTAGCTGGGGTTCCAATGCAGGCTCTTGGGCACCAAATACCAGGTTCTCAGCCATCATGCTCTGCTAGGTCTCGGTGGGAGAATCTTAGGAAGGAAGGAGAACTCTGGCATAAGGATTATGGTCTCAGAAGCTTGGCCTCCAGGCTCCAGAAAATCCTGCTTCTTGGAATAGGATCTGAGAGAGTCCTTCAGCGGTTCTCCTCCCTGGGAATTAGTATTTTCCCGGGGAAAAGCAGGGTGGAACTTCAGGTACAGGCCAGCTCAGGGAGGCAGGTGAGGCTCTCCTGCCCCCAGCCCAAGATGTTAGCTTTAGGAGCAAAGAGTGGCTCAGAGATGCTTCTGGAGACAGGAGGGCAAAGGATTTGACATGTCTAGCCGGTGCCAGCAAGGGTAGCAGCCCATGTAACCTCATGCCATCTTTGAATGGTTCTGCCCAGCTCTGGTCGTTTTAACCCCCAAAACACTCCACAGGTGGGTGTTTGTCTACGAGAAAGGCTACCAGACCTCAAGTGGCCTCATCAGCAGCGTGTCTGTGAAACTCAAGGGTCTGGCCGTGACACAGCTCCCAGGCCTGGGCCCCCAAGTCTGGGATGTAGCTGACTACGTCTTCCCAGCCCAGGTGAGCTGGCTCAGGAATACACCTTCCACCCACAGGGCCTGGTTCAGAGCAGGATTGGACTCTGTCCAATAACAGATGGGACCAGTTCAGCTCCTAGCTCCCTCTGGGCCTCAGCTTCCCTAACCAGCAAAAACAGGTTGTTATATCATCCCACTCTGCCATCATCGGTTATGGAGGCTGCTGGGTATCATGTGGATTCTGGGGGCTTGTTGGAGCCGTGCTTGGGTTCTGGGGGGTGCTGTTCTCCCAACTCAGAGCCCTGGTCTCCCCTCCCCTGCCCCTCACTTCCAGGGGGACAGCTCCTTTGTGATCATGACGAATTTCATTGCAACCCCCCGGCAGGCTCAAGGCTACTGTGCAGAGGTGAGGACTGCTACCATCCCCTCTCCCCGCTTCCTGGACCCAGGGAAAAATAACATGGAAGAGAAGGTCCCCCTGGGGGTTGAAGATAGGATTCCCAAGGAGACTGCAGTGGTGAAATTTTAGGCATAGACTCACACGAAGTAACAATCCGAGATTTCCCTCCCAGCTGTGTGTCAAGCAAGATGCTGAGCCTCAGTGCTCACCGAATCCCCAAACCCTAACGTCCCTGTACCCTGCCAGCTGACACTGGTAATAGGGCAGCTGGACATGAGCCCAGAAGGGTCCTGGGAGGGGTCTGGGGGGAGGAGGAAGCTGTAAGCAAAGTTCACCCCAAGGTGCTCCAAGATTGCCCCACGACTTCCCTAGGGCCCTGGGGGTGAGAGGAGAGTTTCTTAGAACCCTACCCAAGGGGCCTAGGACCAGCAACTCTCCCTTCCCTTAGCACCCGGAAGGGGGCATATGCACAAATGACACTGGCTGCACCCCAGGGAAGGCAGAAAGGAAGGCCCAAGGTAAGCTCAGCCTCCTCCTGTCCCCCTGCACAGCCCTGAAGCTCCAAGCTTCCTCCACCAGCAGATCCTTCCTGCTCTCTCCCTTGCTGCCATCCTAGCCTTGGCCTACCCTGTCCCAGACCCAGACACATTTCTGTCCTCAGGTTTCTGCTCTCGGGTGTCCCATCACTGGGGGCTCTTGTGGATGAGGGACCTCCTCTGTATCCCCAGCTTGGGATGAGCACCCACGGGTTCCTCCCTTGCTCCAGGTATCCGCACAGGCAAGTGTGTGGCCTTCAATGACACTGTGCAGACATGTGAGATCTTTGGCTGGTGTCCCGTGGAGGTGGACGACAACGTCCCACGGTAATGTCTTATCCATCCAGGGAGCTAGAAGCAGGTTCCCTAACCCAGACAGAGGGGCATCTGGATCCAGTTCTGGAAACGATCTGTCCTGCCTTCTTCCAACCCCACCCTTACCCCATCTGTATGGCCCAAGCCAATGATCCCCCTGGCCCCTGGTCATTCAGCATACCCATCCCCCACAAAGCCAAGGCCACAGGAAGATCCCATAGGTTATCACACCCCCATACCCGTGACAAACTCTGGTGGGCGCACGGGGGACTCCTGGGGAGGGGGCAGTGAGTGAGTGCAGTCTCCTCCAGCCCTGCCCTTCTCCAAGAAGCCGAGAACTTCACTCTCTTCATCAAGAACAGCATCAGCTTTCCACGCTTCAAGGTCAACAGGTTTGTGGGAAAAGGGGGCAGAAATGCAGGAGCCCCTCGAGGCTGTTCCAGCTGGTCTTGACTGTCTCTGTCACCTTCTACTCTTGCTGATTTCACTCTGGAGACAGAAGCCTGAGCTGGGCCCCTCGGGTGGGCTGCTTTTAGTCTCCAAGGGCGGGGTTTAGTGGAATTTGTGACGGATCCCCAGAGCTTTGGGGCATGGTGGGCAACCTCCCAGCTGGCATTCTGCGGCCACTGATGCTCTCCACTCCCATTATAGGCGCAACCTGGTGGAAGAGGTGGATGCGGCCTACATGAGGACCTGCCTCTATCACAAGGCCTTGCACCCACTGTGCCCCGTCTTCAAGCTTGGCTATGTGGTACAAGAGTCAGGACAGAATTTTAGCACCCTGGCTGAAAAGGTATGGTGCCAGGCGAGTGAGGAAGGCTGGGTCCTGGGATCACCAGGTCAACGAAGGCTTTTAAGTCGCAGGTGATGCCCCCCTCCAGCCTCTCTGGTGAGGGCTGAGTATATATATGCATCTATTCCCTAATATTGGGCACTCCTGAGGGTCAGGCCTGAGTCCTCAGCCAGCCTGGCATGGACCTGACACGGAGGAGGCACCCAGAATGATTGGATGTGGGCAGATCTTATCACCTGGATGTTTGCTGAGGTCACACTGTTTTTTAAATATTAGATAAAAGCAGCTTGAATTCCATGACCCATGGCCCTGAGAAATCCTGCACCCTGCCCAGGATTCCTGGGAATTCCAGAAGCTGGAATTTGCACAGTCACCTGGGGCTCCGAGAGAAGCAGTACCTTATAAGGAGCGCAGACCTATCTGACTGGGTTCAAATCCTGTCTCTGCCCCTAACGAGCAATGTGACCTCAGACTAGTCTTTTACCTTGAGTGTGACTGAGCTTTTGCACCTACACAGTGGGTACAGTAACAGTACCAGGCTCAGGGGGGTTGTCTTGAGGATCAAGTGAGCTCACGCGTGGGACAGCACTTCAGTGCTGCCTGGCATGTGGCAACCCCCCCCCCCACCCGTACATGTTCCCACATGATCATTATCATCCTTCTCCTGCAGGTGCCCATTTAGGGCAGGAAATCAGCTTCTTTTCTGTGATATCACACATACACACACAACACGTCTAGCACAGGGGCCAGCAAACTTTTTCTTTAAAGGGCCAGAGAGTAAGTATTTTCAGCGTCGCAGGCTGTATGGACCGTGTTGCAATCACTCAAGTCAGCTGCTGTAGGGCAAAAGCAGCCACGGACGATATGCAGACAGACTCGGCCCTCTGGCCTCAGCTTGCCAAACCCTGGAGGGGGTTACGCTGTAGCAACACATGCCACCGAAAGCTGAATGTTGGACCTCCCTGTCCCTAAAATCTCCCCGTCACCTGCACTTCTTACCCCTCCCCATCATCTACAGATGCCTGCGTATCTGCCTCCTGCTTAGTTGCCCAGATCTCCTCTCACTCTGACCCCTTCCCAGCACTCCTGTTGCTCAGCCTAACCCCGCGTGTCCCTGATTCTTGCCTTGCCCAGAGGAGCTTTACTTGTTCAAGTTTTCTCTTCCTAGCCCAGGTCTTGACAGACTCACTATTCAACACGGTTGCCTTCCATGCTGTGACTTTCACTAGGAACTCAGGAGTCAGTGACAAATGAGACAGCCAGCCCCACCTTCATGGAGCACACAGTCTTAGAGGAGATGGGCTAATAATCACACGAAATAAATATATGATTTCAAAGTGGCAAATGTTCCAGGAGAAAACACAGAGGGAATAACAGGCACACATTTGAGACTGGAAGGTGTGGTTAGGGAAGACCCCTCAGAGAAGGTGACCACAAGATAAGAAAGAGCCAGCCTTTTGGAACTAAGGGAACTTTATGTGCAAAGGCCCTGAGGTAGAAAGAACTTGGTGTGTTCTAGAAACCATCGGAAAGTTGAAGTGTGATGGATGGGAGGTGGGGCCAGCGAAACTGACAGGACCTTCACCCTGAAGCAGTTTCTCGAAGTCTCTTCCCGAACAAACCAAAATTGCTCCCCCCACCCCCCGCCCCACTCAAGAGATTGCTGGCATCGGCATAAGACAGGAGTTTCTTGATCCCAAAATCCTGGATCTTAAACACCCGTGTCCCTGCAGGGCGGCGTGGTAGGCATCACCATTGACTGGAACTGTGACCTGGACTGGCAGGTACAGCACTGCAAGCCCATCTACGAGTTCCACGGACTGTATGAGGAGAAAAACCTGTCTCCAGGCTTCAATTTCAGGTGCCTGTCCCCCTGAACAGGTGCACCCAATTTCAGGTGCAGGACCCCACCGGTGCACCCTTCCTTGGGGTCCCAGAACCCCTTGAGGCCAAGCGAGTGTGCCCAGGAAGGAAGCAGAGGAAGCAGAGGAAGCCGGGCAGCTCCCATTCTCCTGGGACTGGGCCAAGCAGGGAGCCCGCAGGGAACGGGACCTTGGCAGCCTGAGCTCCGCCCTTTGAGGCCCGCCTGGCCAGGGCTGGCAGGGGAAATTGCCGACCTCAGGAGTTAGGGTGAAGGTTGAACACAGCATTCCTGGAATGAATGTTGGGGGGCATGGGACTGTCCTCACAAACCTCTGAGGGCTCCTGCTGAGCTCTGAGAACACCGGACCTGAAACTGTTGTCCATCACTCATTTCTGCAACCTCACCCTTTCCCCAAGGTTTGCCAGGCACTTCGTGGAAAACGGGACCAACCACCGGCACCTCTTCAAGGTGTTTGGGATTCGCTTTGACATTCTCGTGGATGGCAAGGTGAGTGTCCGGTGCGAGGGACAGCCAGAGACACAATCTCAGTTCCCGTGAGTGCTTGTTGGGGGTCCACGGTTATGGACAACGGGAAGTTGACTGGGCTTCATTCAGTATTTTTACTTCTAATAACAGATGGACCCGGATACCTGTTGAGGGCAGGTCTTTCCAGTCTGTGACCTCACCTCCTCCGCTACCTCCCTGTATCCAGGGAGGCAGAGCCAAGGTCAAAACCCAGTGCTTCTAACCAGCAGCTGGGTCCCCATGTAGAGCTAGAGCTGTGGGGAGCAGTCTGTGGGACCAGCTGATGGCGGGGGTGGGGGCAGATGGGGAGCCCCTTGCCCCAGGTCTGGCCTTAGGGTTTCTGAGAAAGGCCGCTTCTACCTGGCTCCTTCTGACTGTTAATTCTTCTCTCCCTGGGCCCTGCCACCAGGCTGGGAAGTTTGACATCATCCCCACAATGACGACCATCGGCTCTGGGATTGGCATCTTTGGAGTGGTAAGTGTTAGAATCACGGGGCCAATGTGCCAGGGGTTAGTCCCTCCTCCACCTCTCGGTGGCAGCCAAGTCTCTCACCCCTACTGTGCCTATCCCACTGCCTCAGACCCACAGTATGTCTGCAGAAACTGAGGCCCAGAGCTGGGGCAGGACAGAGGTGGGCTGGGATGATCTTGATGCCCTGAGGGAACAACAGAGCATCATCCCCGCCCCCCCCCCCCTTCAAAACCTAAGGTGTGGATAGGGCAGGACTGAGCCAGGCCCCCACAGCCAGTAGGGACTGATGTGGGCTGTGGAGGGCTCGGTCCTCGCCACCATGTTATATCCACTGTCTCGCTGGCCTCAGGCCACGGTTCTCTGTGACCTGCTGCTGCTCCACATCCTGCCCAAGAGGCACTACTACAAGCAGAAGAAGTTCAAGTATGCGGAGGACATGGGGCCAGGGGCGGTAAGAGAATCCCTGAGTTGGGCCTATCTGAGGTCTTAGGCCCATGTGTCTGTGTTGGGGGGCCAGCTGCTTCCCTGGGGCTGACTTTTTATCCCCTCCAATGCTTACACAGGGGGAGCATGACCCCGCGGCCACCAGCTCCACCCTGGGCCTGCAGGACAACATGAAGACATCCTGACCCTCGGCCCCTGACTCCTAACCGGACACAGCATGACACTTCAGGCGGGGGCCCTGGTGGGGTCCCAGCCAGGACACAGAGGTCTCCTCAGGAGCTCTCCAACCTCTTAGCCAGGCAGACACTAGGTTGCCTGCGGCTCAGCGTGGACACTGGGAGAGACCTGTGCAATTCTGGGCTCTGGCCCCAACTCCGCAACCTCCAAGGGAGCTTCACCCAGCCTCAGCCACTCCTGGTCTAGAGCAGCTGGGGCTGGGCAAGGCTCCTCTCACACTCCTGTGTCAGAGAAGTGTGCTTCTCTCTCTGGGCCCTCACGCTACCCCACTGCCTCACGTCTCTAGATCCATGCTTTCCCATATGGCAGACACTAGCCGTGATGACAATTTAAATTTATATTAACTTAAATTGAATAAAATACAAAATTCAGTTCCTAAAACTAGCCACATCACAACTGCTAAATAGACACATGTGTCTAGCGGCTGCCATATTGAACCACATAGAATATTGCAGAAAGTTCCATTGGACAGCTCTGCATAAGCCCCATTTCTTACTGGCCCCAGATTTTCCTAGGGAGCTTATCGACAGTGCAGGCACCTGGGGCCACCTCAGACCTCCTCAACCAGAATCTGTAGGGCTGGCCACAGATCTGTAAGGATGGAAAACTCCAGACCATTTTCAGGATATAAGTTCAAGAATTGCCTCTGATTAGGTATCAGATTCAGCCTGGGCCTGCATGGCCTCGCAGATGCAGGTACTGAGCAGGTGTGCGGTGTGTTTATAAGCCACGTGGTGTCTCACGTACACACCCCCATACACACACTCATCCACATGCACACCCCCTTCCCATCCACACTCTGTTTTTGAACAGCTAGAGCCCTGCAAACACAACCATCTAAACGTACCTATGCCCTCGAGTACAGACACATGGTCCATGCCACAGCACCTCCATGGGGATATGCTTCTCCCCAAGTGTGTCAGGCTGAGACCGTCCCTTCTAGCCATGAATCCTTACTCAGTTACCTCGGGTTGGGGTGGAGACCTGGCCAAATCCTGGGCTTCCTACTCCTGTCCCAGCCTCAGCGCCTAAGGCCTGCCCAGTTCTGTTTGAACACAAGGTCTGGGGAAAGTGAGGGGCGGAGTACAATAAAAGGAATGAGGACAAACCTCTGCCTTCTGTACTTTTCCCCACTTTTCCCTCTCTGAAACTAGGTGTCCCCATCTGTGAAATGTGGGGGGCCGAGTTGAGAGATCTCTGAGGTCCTCTGCATCTCTTGGTAGACAGTGGTGAGCCAATATTTACGTCTTCAGTCCAGCAGGGGCAGTACTGGAGGTTGGCTCACCTCTGTCCATGGGCCACTGTACCCGAACATTGGAGCTCTTCCTGGTCCTCCACATGCCCCTCCCACAGCTTTGAGAGGCCTGGCACCCGGACAAGCAGATACCCTCAGAAGTGGCCTCATGACAGCAAGGATAAGAATGGGGCTGGCTGTCCCAGGAGGGAGGTCTGAGAGAATCCCAAAGAGAGGAGGAAGGTCTTGAATGGAGGCAGTGTGGAGGGATTCTCCAGGGGCTCTGCTGTGACAAGACCTGCACACTAGACTTATGGCCAGGCAGCATCTCTGGGTACCCCCCCCCCATCACCGTGCTCTATCTAGACCCATGCTGTCCAATAGCAATGATGGAAACATTATCTGTGCAGCCCAAAATAGTATTCGCTAACCACATGTGGCCACGGGATACTTAAAACGTGGCTAGTACAACCAAGGAACTTAATTTTTAATTGTATTCACTATTTTTTAAGTTTACTTATTTATTTTGAGAGAGTGTGCGCGTGAGCATGCAAGCAGGGGGAGGCGCAGAGAGAGAGGGAGAGAGAACATCCCAAGCAGGCTCTGCACTGTCAGCGCAAGCCAGACGTGGGCTTGATCTCACGAACCATAAGGTCATGACCTGAGACGAAATCAGGATTTGGACACTTAACTGACTGAGCGACCCAGGAGCCTCTCATTTTATTCACTTTTAATTACTTTAAATCACCACATGAGGCTAGCGGCAGTAAGAAATGATATTGGATGACACAGGCTAGCCCCTTCCCTGTCCTTCAGGCCCTTGGCTTTCTACCCTCTTCCCCAGCCAAGAACCATCCCTCAGATTTTACAAGACAGGAATTCCTTCTTCTTCCCTCCGTTCCTTCTCCAGTCCTACCTGCTTTTGCAACTCCTGCCCTCTTCCCTCCTGAATGAGCAGAGGATTCCTCCTTTGTATCCAGCCCTTCTATCTAGCCCAGAGGCCTCCGGGTAGAGGCTGCCTCTCTTTTCTGCCAATACCTGCATTTGCTCCTCCTTTCTGCCTCCTCCGGGCCCTTGTTCTTCTGCAGCTCTGCGTGCTCTCCCTTCACTGCCACTGTTCCAGAAAGACCCACATTTCTACACTTCCTTCTGCATCCCACCCTGTGCAGCTGGTCTCCAGCGGCCACCCCCACTTCTCCTAAATGCCCTTGGCAAAGTTACCAACAGCGTCCTTGCTGCCAAATCCAAGCAGACACTTCAGCCCGTATCCTGCTTGGCCTGTCAGCCTCTGACACTGTTGACCAAGCCCTCCTTTGTTAAAAGATTTCCTTCCAACAGCTCCTAGGACCCACCCTCTCCTGAATTTCCAGCCAGACCAGTACACAAAGAAAAGACAGTTTTCAATTGCAGCTTTGCCAAGGGTCACTGTATGTCCTTAGGCAAGTTGCTTAACTCTCCAAGCTCCTCTACAAGGCAGGGATAATAATAGCCTCTACTCAGGTTGGGGTAAGATAAGATATGTAAGGTGCCTAGCACAGAGCCTGGCACACCAGTAGTGCTCTGCCTCTCCATCTAGCCTCTCTTTCAATAGTGGGGTCAACTAGTTGTCCCTGGATATCTAGTCTACAGTGATGCTACCCTTGGTTCTTAGTTGGGTATGTGGCTGCCTAGAATGGAAACTGCATTTCCCAGTCTCCTCTTGCACCTGGGTCTGGCCATGTGAGTGTTTTAGCTAATGGGATGAAAGTGGAAGTATCATGTGACACCTTTTGGGACCTTTCCTTAAAAGAAAACGGGTGCAGAATCCTTTGCCCTCTTCTTCATCCTTGTCTTCATCCACTGCAAGGGATGCATATGTGACAACTGGAGCTCTAGCCATTATCCTGAACCATGAGGACGAGAGTCATACCAAGGGGTTGCTGGAGTGGAAAGGGCGTGGAAAGAGCCACATCTGGAAGGTCTTTGTGGAACAGAGCTGACATACTAGCCTTGGACAATCTTCTCTGAGGCTTATATGGGGATTTCTGTTACCTAAGTCAAAACTGATCCTACCTGGTACAGAAATCTTTCCCCCTTAAAAGCAACTGCTCCGTCCTTGGTGTCTGCTTTATTTGCTCTGAGTTATCTCACCCTTTCCCATGGCTCTACTTACCATCAGGGGTCTTTTCTGACAACTTCCAAAAGTGTCTTTCTGGTCCAGCCCTCTTTCCTAAACTCTACTCTCACATATCCAACCCAAGTGCCATATCTAATTATTCATTAGACAAACATCTTTTGAGCACCTACATGCTCACGATGTGTCAGACAGTATGCTGGGTGAATCAGACACAGACCCTGTCCAGAGGGGGAATAGGCAGGTAAACGAATGCTGAGTACAGGGCAGTCCCTAGGAGGGCCTGCTAAGCCATGCTGGGCAGTGAGGAGGTCATAGGGAAGAGCTCCTGGCAGAAGGGACATTGAACCAAGCCCTGAAAGGAGTTAGACAGGCAGGTGGTTAGGACTGAGGTCATGGAGGTCTTGTTGAGACCTATTCTCAGAATACCGGTGAGCCACAGAAGATTCCTAAGCAGGAGCTGAATGGAGAAAGACTAGTCGGAGGAGTGAGACTGGAGGCCAAAGAAGAGGCTGCTGCAGCAATCCAGGTGCAGCAAGATGGTGGCCTGAGCTAACATAGAGGCAGAGAGCCGGTGAGAAGTGGATGGTTTCCAGCCATGTTTAAGAGGCAGCGTCAACAGGACTGTTTGCCGGGAGGGGTAGGCTAGGGTGACTCCCAGCTTTCTGGCTCCCGACTGAGACAGGGACACAAGAGGCCAGGTTTGGGGGAGTGACATGGGGCTCTGTTTTGGGCAGGTGGTGGGGTGAGGTGCCAGAGGATTCACAAGGGAACTTTGCATAATTGAACCAAGAATTGGTGAGCAATCCCGAGGAGAGGGAAGGGGGTGGTTGGAATCCCCAGGAATTGCCCCTGTGAAGGTCAGAACGTCCTATTGAGTTCTTTCCATCCCGTCTGCTCCAGCTAGGCCATTCCTGCCGCCTGTTCATAGAGCCCTTCCCCAAACATGAATCCAACTATGACCCCAACACTCTGTGATAAACCACTTCGCTTTCCCCTACCCCCCACCCAGCAGAAGGCTCAAGTCCTGAGTCTCCCATTCTTGGCCTTTTCCCCTGGCGCCCAACCTCTGCCGCATCCCTCAGTCGCGGATCTCACTTTGCCCCTCACCTAGTAAGCGCCGCGCATCTCCACCCCCAACTCCCCACCCGCGAAGCGCCCATGCCCCAGCCAGGCCGAGACGGGAGGAGACAAAAGGTTTGGGGAGGTAAGCCCTCGGACCTCGCAGGCCCGGCTAAGAGGCCCAGACCGCGGCTTGGAGGGATTTGGGGGGAGCCCAGGCGGCCTTAATTGGGGCGACGCGGGCGTGAGGAGGTCCAGCCCCACCGCAGGGGGAGGGGCTCCTCTTGAGCCCTTACCCGCCGTGGCCCCTCCCCTCCAGGAGCCGGGCAGGAGTCCCCGGCACTGATTGGGCGGCGCCGCGGGCGGCGGAGCCGGACCAATGAGCGAGGGCCGGGCGCGGCGGCGAGCGAGGGAGGGAGCGCTGTCTGGAGGAGCGGCGCCGGCAGTCTGAGCTCCGCGATCCCAGTCCTGGCGAGGCGGGTGGGGCGGGGCGCGAGCCGCGGGAGCGAGCCTGGTCGCCCGCCGGGCCGCGGAGACTGTCGCCGGGCGCCGAGGTAGGGGTCGGTGGGGAGGGAGCAGGGAGGGGCAGGGAGCGGGAGGGGACGAACACCTGAACGTCTGCTCGGCGGAGCCTGCAGGGAAGAGGGACGGTCTATGAGGCCGCGTCTAACGAGGACAGCTGGGACCGCATCGGTGCGGGGATCCTTCCCCCTTTTGGGGGGCCGGATCTACTGGGTGCGTTCCGGAGCCTGCTTCTGTCGGCGCCGGCAGCCGGGACCGCATCTATGCGGGCGCCCCGCCGTCTGCGTCCCTTCCCCAGCTCTAGTCTGAGGGACGCCGTTCCTAACCCGGCGCACTACCCACCCCCGCCCCAGCTGTGGGTGGGAGGCCGTATCTATGCGGAGTGGGCCCAGATCTGTGCACCCACGTGTGGATCTGCGCTGAGTGCTCCTCCTACACGGCCCTCCGCCGAGTCTTCCTGCAAGAGCTGGGGAGAGGCGGAGAGGGGGTGGATGAATGGGACAGATGTGGCGGGTGGCTTTAGCTGCGCAGTCCTCCCCTGGATGGAGCGGGGTGGAGGGGGGCGGCGAAAGCGGGCGCTGCGGCCTCAGGGGCCTGATGGGCACAGAACTGGTGGCTGGAAGGGTGCACACGTGCGCAGGGACCTGTGTGTGGTGTTTGGAGGTGGGTGTGTGTGTCACGTGGACACGAGTGTGCCTGTGTGTGTGAGGGGAGTGCATGACTGGATGGAGTGGTGTGTGAGGGCCGATCACATGGACGTGGACGTCGGCGTGCGCCTATCTGGGGAGGCGTCTGTGTGTGCCTTGAGGGTACAGAGGTGTGTAGAAAAGGTTGTGTCCCAGGTCACAGGACTATGTCTTGGTGGGTGCATATGCGGCTGTATATCTGCCAAATGGGCTGGGGAGTTGGGAGGAGCACGCAGCTTGTGTTCTTGAGGATGCACTGGCCCCCACACGGCCCTCACTCCTCATTCGGCAGATACAGATTGAACACCCACTGTGTGTCAGACTGTGTCCTAGGCCCACAGACTCTGGGGACCTCTGCCTCCTCCTTCGCCTCTCTCTCTCAGTACCCACAGCAGGCAGGGGGATCATTTTAAACCTCATCCAACTGAGTCATTCCCCTGCTCAAAAGCATCTTCCGGTTTTTGAGGCCTCCTGGTCTCTGTCCACGAACCCCTCCAAGGCCAAGCCCTGAGTCTCAGCCAGAAAATGGCTTTCTGTCATGCATAGTGAGAACTTCCATCCACTCCCCCTGTGAAATCCTTACTCAGTGGTCATGAAAGAGCTTACATGCCACCTCCTCCAGGAAGCCATCCCTGGGACCAGGCACGGCAAATGGCTGGGCCCTCTCCTCTGGGTGTAACTCTGCTCGCCTGGGTACCTCTCACATGCAGAATCCCAGTCCAGCAACAGTAGCCTTCTTGCTGTTCCTCGGACAGTGCGAGCACCATCCCACCTCTCAGCCTTTGCAGTGGCCGGTTTCTCTGCCAGAAATGCCCTTCCCAGATGTGCACACTGCTTGCTCCCTCACTTTCTTCAGATTCTACTCAAATCCTGCAGAAAGGCCTTTCTGACCACACTGTAAATAGTACCCCCCCCCAGCCCCTCACTCTCGATCCCCCTTACATGACTGTATTTTTCTCCATTGCACATACCACTTGACATATCATCTGTTAATTATTGCCTTTCTTGTTTGTTGCTTCTTGCCCTAACTAGAAATTAAACTGCATGAAAGCATGGACTTTATGGTTCACTGCTTTATCTCCCAACACCTAGCACAGTCCCTGGACACATATATAGCAGGTACTTATTGAATATTTGTTGCATGAATGAGTGACTCTGGATTTGGATCCCAGAAGTCTGTGTCTCTGGCTGTTCCCTAGCCTATGAGCCCCCAGTATGAGGCTAGGCCTCCTCCTCTTCTGTCCTCCAGATTCCAAGTTCCTGGAAGGCCAGGTGTGGGAGAACTGTGACCATATTTGTATGTTAGAAATCTTCCCTCTAGCGACTGATGTGGAGGAGGGCTTGGGGTGGGTTCAGGGTATGAGCCTGGAGGTGGGGAGACTGTGTGGCAGAAGCAGTGGGAAAGAAAAGCAGAGATCTAAATCCTGATTTTGTAGGGGGTCCGACTTAGTAACCTCACCCAGCAGTGGGGAGACGAAGGAGGGCTCCCGGAGGAGGAGATATCTGAGCTATCCTCCAGCAGCAAAATAGAGGGAGGTGTGTTCCTGGCAGAAGGCACAACTTGTACAAAGCCCTGGCAGCGGAACAGAGTCTGCAGTTTGGGAAGCCGCGAGTGGTGTGGTGCAGCCAGAGGAGAGAGTAAGTGTGGGGCTAAGGGAGCAAGGATGAGCAAAAGGGAGAAGATGGGTGATACGGAGGGCTCCCGGGTTTCTGGAGAATTGGGAGGATGATGGCATCCACCTCTGCGACAGGCACAGAGGAAGAGCAGACTTGGGGGAAGTGCCAAGTGCAATGGGGACTCTGTGGGTCTGAAACGCCCAGGAACATTGCAGGAAGGAGGCAGCTGGCTGGAAAGAGTGGGGCTGGAGGTGCAGACCTGGTGTGGAAGATGAGGAGGGGCAGAGATAGAAGGTGATGCCTGGAGACCATCAGCCAAGATGTGCTGAGGAAGCGCTGAGGGTTGCCGTGCGAAATTGGGTGCAGGGCCCACCTCGGTGCTTGGGGCCTCTCCGGGGATGATGGGAGGGGACATCCTCACGGTAGGCATCCTCAAGCATGACTTGGCACTAGATGCCTGGGCCTCCCTCAAGGAGGACTGAGTCATCCCGGGCGGAGGCAGGAACTGCAGAGGGCACCCGTTGCCAGGGCCATCCAGACACTTGTCAGGAGCATAAACACGGCTCCTGTGAGGCAGCCTGGCGATGTCAGGGCCACCTTCTGAGTCTGGCCTGGGTGGCCTGACCACCTCCTTGCAGCTTTCCTTTCTGGACAGTGTTTGGATGGCCAGGGCCGTGTCTTCTCTGCCTGCATGGTAGCTGCTCAACCTAGCCCTGAGATTCTCAGCAGCCTTCCAGAACTCACAGTGAGGTCTGAGTGGTGCCTGAAGTCATCCCAAGAGGCGCTGCTCGAGCATTTGGACAAAAGCGGGATCTGCCTGCTCTCTGGTACTCTGGGTCTCGTCTGAGAGACTCAGGTAGACGGGGAACATCCTGAGGAGGAAGCCAGGCCAAGTAGGCATCTGGGGCCAGGGTCTGCATGTTGGAAGTAGCCAGATGCCTGGGGGTGGGGGGATTCCCTGAGGGGTTTATGTGCCAGGCCCTCCTGGAGCCAGGGGGCAGATGTGGGGTTGTACGTTGTACATCAAGGCTCTCTCTCAGTGGCTTCTACATGTATATACATCTTAGCTCCATATCACTCAGGCACAAATTGCTTCTCTAGCCACAATCTCATCTACTTCTATAGCCCTGGGAGTTGGCAGGATGGCAGCCTCTTGTCTGATTCACATATGAGGAAACTGAGGCTCCAAGAGTCTCAATGACTTTTCCAAGGCAACATGACCCAAGTCTGGGAGGACAGGATTACAGTAGCTTTTCCCAGTGAGAGAGGGCCTGAGTCTAGTCATTCTTGGCTACCAGACTAAGCTGGTTCCTGGGGGACTCTCCATGCCCATAGAGTCCTTGCTGGGCCTTGGACCTCGGTCCTAGCCTGTCTGTCCTTTTGTTTTGTTTTAAGTTTATTTATTTTGAGAGAGACAGAGAGCGAGCGAGCATGCGTGTGCTTGTGCTCACACAGAAGTGGGGGAGGGGCAGAGAGCGAGAGGGGGAGAGAGAGAATCCCAAGCAGGCTCTGCACTGTCAGCACAGAGACCGACATGGGGCTCAAACTCACGAACTGGGAGATCATGACCTGAGCCCAAGTCAGACACTTAACAACTGAGACACCCAGGCGCCCATGTCTGTCCTATTTGCCCACATAGCCCCCATTTGCCTCCACAGTCAGTTGCAATACAGTGACTACTGAGGCCTCAGCTTGGGGAGGGCCTTGAGAGACCTTCTCGGTGGCCCCTCAGAGAGGGGTGGCGCCTGCCCAGGACACACAGCCCAGCCTGGTGGACAGGTGACTGTGTGGGAAGTTCAGACTTGACCTTCTCAGATCAGGTTCCCATGGTCCCCGTGCAGCCACCGCCCCCCACCCCAATTCTGGAGCACGCGTACACGAGGACCTAAAGGCACCCAGTGCACATTAACACATTTATCCACCTGTGTAGAGTTCTATCTCCCTGCAGATGTGCTTCTATGTGTGGACTCCCTCCCCACCCACCCCAGACATACACATGACCCCGGCCCACATCCCTGCCTGTACAAGTTCTCTCACATGTGGCCGCACATTCTCTCACGTGTGGACACATGCCCTCAGATGCATAGCCTCAGGTGCCAGGCGCCGTTGCCCGGACATGAGGCTGGAACCTGGGGCCTCCCCAGTGCCTCCTGCGCAGACATGCTTAGTCACCTGAATTTGATCCAGGGAGGAGGGAGGGTGGAGGGCCTGACGTCAGCCCTCATAGCCGCCTTGTGCCGCCTGCACATCCATCTGGGCCACAGCGTGTCCTAGGCAATCACAACAACAGCAGCACAACAACTCACTTTTACGGAGCTTCCGCAGTGACAGGCTCAGTTCTGAGACTGGTACGGACAGGATTCACACGTTTATGCCTCACAACTACCCAGGGAGGTGAGACTGCTATTAGCCCCATCCTGTAGATGAGGAAAACTGGGGCACAGAGGTGAAGTCACCTGCCCGTGGACCCAGGCCAGGAAGAGATGGGCACAGCAGCCTGGCATCAGAGCCTGGACCCTTAACCAGGTAATAGGGCCCCAGGGTGGAGCAGAAAGACTTCTGCCTTGGCTTTCTGTGTGAGCCCTTCCCTGGCCCTTGCTGGACCTCACTTTCCCCTCCAGAAAAGAAGAGGAAGGGCATTAGAGGAAGCTGGCTTCAGGCTGGGATAACAGCCTCAGGGAAATCATATGCAAATTTTATGGGCCCGGGCCACCTGTGGCCGCTGCTCTTCTGGGGGCTGCAGACCTAGGGCCGGAGCTCCTGACATTGATTCATTCCCTACGGGAGACTGGGGCCCCGGGCTTGTTGGGGGTCCCGTTTCTGACGCTGCTTTCCCGTGTCGACTGGGGACAGCGCTCTAATGATCCCTATGGCTACCCCTCGTTCATTCAACACACATTTATTGAGCTTCTACCATGTACCAGGCACTGCTGCAGATCCCGATGATCTCATGGAGACGAGGCAGACAAGAGCCCTCATCTATGGACCTTATATTCTAGTAGGAGGAAAGAGTCCTACAGGGTGAGGGTGACGGGCAACAGAGTGGGCCATCTACACGGAGTGGGCTAGGCCAGCCAAGCTTGGAGGGCTCCTTTCATCCTTGGCTTCCTCCTTCCCACAAGTGGCCTGGTTCCTGAAGCCTCCCTGATACTTCCTTCAATTGCATACACTGTCCCTCTCATCTTTTCCAGGGAGGACCCCTTAACGCTTCATCCCTACTCACCTTCCTCACCTCCTTCAGAGAGGCCTTCCTGATGTTCCAGCGCTACCTGCCTCCCTCACCTCCTCCAGGGAAGTCTCCCTGATGTTCCAGTCCTACTCATTCTCTCACTTCTTCCAGGGAGGCATCCTTGATTCTCTGGGCTCACCAACTGCTTCCTCATTCCTCTAGGTCCAGCCTTCATGTCTTTTCCTATTGCCAGTCTGGATTCCCTTCCCCCTTCCTTTCTACATGTCAGCATCAGCGATACCACCTCTGGGTTTCCACTCATTCAGCACACCGTACCAAGCACAGGGCTTCTGGATGACACCCTTGCCCACAGTCCATCTCTAGGGAATCTGGGAAGATTGGCCCTAGGGAATCTGGGAAGATCCTGTGTCCATGGTACAGATGGAGAGGTTGAGGCTCAGACTCAGGAAGGAGCCCACCCAGGACCCCACAGTAGGCTGACAGGCAGGATTAGAACCCAGCCCAGGCTCCTCTGTGGCCAGTGGGCTCCAGTGAGCCCTACCTGCTTGACATCTCTCAAAGCAAGATGATGGGGGCACAAGGGTGACTTACGTTCTTAAAGTCACTGTGTGGGTAGAGAGGAGGTTACCACCAAACAGGAAGGGCAGAGGGTCAGGAGTCCACTCACTTCCTTTTCCTGAGAAGATGCTGAGTCTGGCCCAGGAAGGGGGAAGGGCACAGGGCTGGAGTGGGGCCACTGCTCAGCCTAGAGCAGATCAGCGATGGAGGCCCAGTCTGAGGGTCAGGGTTTAGCCTGGGGTCAGGGTTCAGCCCAGGGTTGTGGTAGAAGGTGAGGGCTGGGTTAGAGGTCAGTTTGGGGTTCAAGCTGGGGTCAGCCTTTGGCCCCGAGCCTGGTTTGGGGCTCAGAATGTAGTGGGGTCAGGGTGGGTGTAAGGTCAGGCCACGGAGAACATCTCAGTCTGAGTAGCTGTGACAAATATTTGGGGCACACAAATAAACTGGAAGGAAAAACCAGGAAAAATAAGGAGTGACCTTTTAAGTATTTATTTTTGAGAGAGAGAGAAAAAGAGAGTGTGTGCACATGAGCAAGGAAGGGGCAGAGAGAGAGAATCCCAAGTAGGCTCCTCACTGTTAGCACAGAGCCCCAAGTGGGGCTCGAACTCACAGACTGTGAGATTATGACCTGAGCCAACGTTGGACACTTAATCAACTGAGCCACCCAGGCACCCCAGGAGTGACCTTTTAGTTTAGTGAATTCTCTCTTGACAGCCACCAAAGCAGCAGCCCCTCCCCTAAAGGACCCTCTCCTAGGCTTCAGGCTCTGCTGAGGCAGGGAAGGGAGTAATGGGGGATGGGAAACTCGCTCTGTGGTCCTGGAGAGGCCTTCCTGGAGGGTAAGTGACTGGTTTGGAGTATCAGGGAGGCCTTTGCATTACCAGTGCCCAGCTCAGCTTCCAGGCAGCAGCACTGGAATGCTCTGCAGTCCAGGGTGGGGCTGGTGACTCACTGGACTGTCTGCTGGAAGGGGCCTGAGCTGACCCTGGACTCTGTTTCTCCCATTGCTGCTGGGCCTCCAGTATTCTGCCCATGTCAGTCTGTCCTGACTCCAGAATCTCGGATTCTCCCTGCTTCCCTGTGAAGCCAGCAAGGCGGATGTGACTATGCCCATTTCACCAATGGGGATCCTGAGGTCTAGAGGGCTGCTGTGCAGCAGAGCCAGATGAGTTCCTGGAACTCCTTCAGTTAGCAGGGGCAGACCTGACTTCGGATGCTGACAACTCAGGCAGGGGGAACAGGGAGGGCAAAGTCATGAAGGTGGGACCAAAGGGCCTGGAAATCTGACCTCTTTAGTCCATGCTCAGGATTGAAGCCTTCTCTGTCCTCTTTTTTCAGGTTCCCAGTAAGGCTGCACAGAGGACCCCCTTAACTGTGGCAATGGAAGGGGGGCCAGCAGTCTGCTGCCAGGACCCTCGGGCAGAGTTGGTGGAGCGAGTGGCAGCCATTGATGTGGCCCACTTGGAGGAGGCAGGTGGTGGTCCAGAGCCTGCCAGGAATGGCGTGGACCCTCCGCCAAGGACCAGAGCTGCCTCTGTGATCCCTGGTGGTGCTTCAAGACCCCCACTAGCCCGGCCCAGCCTTTCAGCCAGGAAGTTCTCCCTGCAAGAGCGGCCAGCAGGAAGCGGCCTGGAGGCCCAGGCTGGGCCTTATGCCACAGGGCCTGCCAGCCACATCTCCCCACGGGTCTGGCGGAGGCCCACCATTGAGTCCCACCATGTGGCTATCTCAGATACAGAGGTTGGTGGGGCAGAGCTAGGGGGTGCTCACAAGCTTTTAATGGTCCTAAATGAAGATGTTTTTCTTTCTGTGCCCCTGCTGCACAGCTGTTTAGCCTTTGCTTTGCATACCCCCAGAGTTGAGGAGCCTGCTACCTCACAATATGGCTCTTCCCACCAGGGAGCTCCTTCTGAGCCAATCACTGTTAAGTCCCACCATTCCTATCCCTAGGCCAGGCCTCAGAAATAGGCCCTCCCCTTGTCCCCCAAGAAGTTCTCTTAGAAATTTGAAGATCGATAGTATGTCCACCCTCCCCACCACAAGTCAAACCTAGCTTTAGCCTCCACTTCTAATCCTGCTTCTTAGAGTCTCCTCTGACTCAGAAGCTGCCAGCATGCTTCCAGTCTCTGTCCTTACTTCTGCCCCTCTATCCCACTGGCTCTGTTTTCCACTTAGATCTGACAGTGAACCCTAGTACCGAGCAATCTACCGATTGCAGAGGCTGAGCTTCTTATGCCTGAGCCAGGGCTGTGGTCTCCTGTCCCCAAGGCTCTCTTCATCTTTCTTGTCCATGCAGCCAAGACCTTGCATTCAGCTACTTCTAGAAATACTTGCTTATGCATTTCTCACAGATTTAGGTCTCCCAGGCCCCAGCATCCAGGCAGGAATCAGTGTATTTTTCCTTCACCACTTCCTAGGGAGTAAAGTACAGCCATGGCTCACCATTCATGTTTGCAAACATGAGTGTGCAAGCCCTCTTGTCCTTTTTTGTGGCATAGGGACCACCAAGTTTCCCCATCCAAACATGAAAGCTTGATGAGTTGGGGGGGGGGGGCTGGGATTGAGGGGCCCAGAGCCAGGATTGGGCCCTGAACAGGCTGCTGAGGTGGGATCAATACTGCCTCTGGATTAAGCTTCACCTGACGCTTCCCTTTCCCCTCCCCCCCTCCCCTCCCCAGGACTGTGTGCAGCTGAACCAATACAAGCTACAGAGTGAGATTGGCAAGGTAGGACTGGGACAGGCAGTGGGGACTGTTCTCTTGAGGCTTTGGGTAGGCAGCCTATCAGGATCCTCTGCTTGGTAGTTCTTTCTCCCTGGGAATGTAAGGCAGAGCCGGGAAGGCCCCAGCTCAGAAATGAAGACAGTTTTGTCCTCTAGGAAATACCCAAGGTGGGGTGGGAAATGATTCTCCATTCCTGATTCCTTAGTTTTTGATGGAAGACAAAGAGGGTCTGAGGCAGCATAGAGCTGCATCGAGCCAAGCAGAGGCAATTACCAGGAACAGCAGTCCTCTTTCTGTCTGCCTGAAATGTATGCCTGCTGGTGGCCAGCTGGTGGGGGTGGAGATGGGATGAGGGGGGAGGGAGCCGGAGCTGTTCAGGCTCCCCATTCCCTGAGCTAGTCCTGGAGGAGGTTGCCCTGTCCAGGCAGGGCTGACCGGTGCCTATTTCCAGGGTGCCTACGGCGTGGTGAGACTGGCCTACAACGAAAGTGAAGACAGGCACTATGTGAGTCTGGGGATGGGAGGGAGGTGTTGCCCCAGCCAGGCCCCAGAAGCCTGGGAGGTGGGCAGTGGCTGTGCTGGGAAGACAGAGGACAAGGCTGCCTCTAGAGGGAGTGGGCTCCTGTCCCTAAGGGAATGCAAAAGGAGTAAGCTTCTTGAGAATATGCAAGCAGAGGCTGGACCTTCTGAGAGGAGAGCTCCAGAAAGGCTTGTTGGGGAAATAGGGTAGGGCTTAGACTCAGATATGGTCACCTCCTAACCCAGCTTAACCACACCTAGGCCATACTTTCAGTTCTGGTGGCAGTCACCCACTGGTGATTGGACCTCCATCCACATGTAACCAGCCTGTTCTAGCTCCTGGTGGCTGCACACAAATGACATTTCTACCCCTCCCTCCTCAGGCAATGAAAGTTCTTTCCAAAAAGAAGTTACTGAAGCAGTATGGCTTTCCACGTATGTATCTATTGGGTCCTATGCTTGGGAGCTCCTTGCTTGGGGGCAGAAGAGGAGGACACCTCAGTCCCTCACTATTTTTTGTTAGGACTGGGGGTAGAGGTGGGGAAAGCATGAGCAAAGGCCTGGTAGTGGGGATGTGTTTGGTGGGTTGGGGACAAGACCATTGCAAGATTCTTGCTTGAGGCTGGTTGTGGGGCCAAGGTGAGGCCCAGCCTCCTGCAACAGGGGCTCGACTCCCCTTCCTGGTCACAGGTCGCCCTCCCCCAAGGGGGTCCCAAGCTACCCAAGGAGGACCAGCCAAGCAGCTGCTGCCGCTGGAGCGAGTGTACCAGGAGATTGCCATCTTGAAGAAGTTGGACCATGTGAATGTGGTCAAGCTGATTGAGGTAGGAGGCAGTGGTGAGTGGGTGGGAACTCAAGTCCTGTGAAGCAACCTGTGGTGCTTGGGGACACTCAGCACAGACCTAGGGTTCCCACCAGATACTCCTCCCAAAGTATCTGTGGCTAAGGCCTCCAAAGACAGAGCTAGACTTGGGGTGGCAGCTATAGGGAGGCTTTAGGGTTCAGTTCAGGCTGGTCTGCAATATTCTCAAGGTCTCAGTGAGGATAAGGGGCTGCCCAGAAGCAAGAAGTGAGCCCCCAGTCATGGCAGGAGGAGAGAACAGCTGGATGTCACTTGGTGGGCCAGGGTTGGGGGTCAGTGAGTTTCGAGGCCTCATCTGTCTGGGGCCTACACCGTTCCTGCTCCATTGTCCAGGGAGGCTGCACAGCATACTGGGGTCCTCAAGCCCTACCACCATGTCTGTTCCCTCTGACTAGGTTTTGGATGACCCAGCTGAGGACAATCTCTATTTAGGTGAGTGACCCAGCTGTTCCCAAAGCAGCTTACCTAGGGTCAGTCCAAGGCCTCCCCAGGGACACATATGACCTTCAAATGGGCTGTATGAGCATGTTCTCAAACCCTGGATTCCCTTGCCCAGCCCTGCCAATCCAAACTTAGAATACCCACATGGATTCAATAAATATTCCCAAGCTCCCACTCCACTGATCAGAGAGACAGTGGATCAAGTACGTGCACGAAGCAGGCTATGTGATATGGGTTCCCAGACCCTGTATGATAGCTCTGTGCCTCAGTTTCCTCACCTGTAAAATGGGGGATAATATATCTAACTCATAGGGTTGATATTAGGAGTAAATGAGTCATTATATACAAGATTGTTATTAATGTTGTTATTATTTAAGTTCACGGTGCCTGATTCATGAGTTTAGAGGCCCTCCAGAAACGGGACAGAAAAAACACTGGGCTTAGAAATTAAGGTCAAGGCTTTAGTCTTCACTCCCTGTCCTACTTGCCTATCTGCTGTGACCCTCAGGGAAATTCCTGCCCCTTCTGCAAGCCTCAGTTACCCACCTCCTTCCCAAGAAAGGAATCCATGGTGAATCAGGATGAGGCAGATCCATAGTAGACCAAAGTAGACCCTACTTTCACCCATTTATTTCCTCTGATACCCTGGGACCCTTGCCCCATCCATCCCTCAAGTATGCCTGGATGCCTGACCCTCTCCTACCTTCCAGAACAGGGAGGGACCTTGGCATCACCTGCTTTGCAAGCCTGGCTGCATCTTACTTACTTTTCTTTTCTTTTCTTTTCTTTCAGTGTTTGACCTCCTGAGAAAGGGGTGAGTTCCCCATCCCAATCAGGCAGGTCAAGTCTAATCCAGGCCTTCTTTTCCCTCCCTATGCCCTTAGTTCCAGGGTCAGCTACTCTAGGAGAAAGCAGAGACCCAGGCCCTACCCTTGGGGAGCTCTGATCTGGGGGGAAATGAGAGACAAATAGGGCAATTCTTTGAAGTCTGTTGGGGGTCAGTGAGGCTGGAATGTTCAGAGAGTTCTCTGGAAGAGGGGGTGGGTTTTGAGCCAGGTCTTGAAGAACTGGAAAGATTTTGAGGGAGGAGTGGGAGAAGAAAGGAGTGTTTCTCAAGCAAATATGTAGAGATGGGGCTCTCACCTGGATTCAAGTCACAAAGAGTTCTTTCAGCTTTACAAGTTTATGAGTTGGGTGGGTGGGACTCCATTTGCTCCCATTTACAAGAGGGGAAGCTGAGGTTCAGAGGGGGTAAGTGGCTTGCCCAAGGTCACACAGTGAGTCTAATTCATGTCTGCTCTATTTGGCCTTCTCACAGTATTAGCAAAGCAGCAGACTTGGGGTAGTGGGCATAGGCCTGGGTGGACCCTAGGCCCTAACTGTCAAGTCCTTAAATACAGGGTATGGCTTGTGATTGCCTCTCTGCGGGGAGTAGGGGGCTGGGAGTAGTATTCCTTTAAGACTCAGAGCTTTTCAAACATTTTTGACCTTCATCGAAGTAAGAAATATAAGTTTTACATTGTCATCCATCTCTGTAATTGAAACCAAAGTTTTACAAAACATTACATGTCTTTATCACATATGATGTACTCTGATAAATTCTACTTCATTAGAAAATTTTTAAAAAGCATTAGCCAACCACTAAATTAATTTCATGACCCTCTATTAGGTCTAGACCTACAGTTTGAAAAACACTGCGGTAAATGGCATCTTTGCAACAGTTTGGTTATAGAGAAGTACTTAGTAGAAGGAATACCAAGCCAATCAGAAATTAAGATAAAGCTAATTTGAAATTATAATGATTGTAAGGGGATATTTGTGTCTATGTGTTTTCAATGTTTCAGTATATGGGAGAAAAAGCTAATGTCTTGAGTTCTGGGGAGGTGTTTGAGCATAGAGGGCTCCCGGGAAGTCCTGAGGGGCCTAAATGGCCCAGCCCCTGTCTCCCTACCAGCTGTCTGCTTTTACTCATTATGATTCAGCTGAACACCCCTCCTCCCCTCCCTTTCTGTAGGCCGGTCATGGAGGTGCCCAGCGACAAGCCCTTCCCCGAAGAGCAAGCTCGCCTCTACTTGCGGGACATCATCTTGGGCCTTGAGTACTGTGAGCGAGGGTCTGCTTGCCCCTTGGAACGGGGGACGGGGGGGGGGGGGGGGGGGCGGGCACCGGAAGGGTACAGCCCGGGCTGAGCTAGCTCTTAGCAGTCCTATCAGTCAGCGCTGATCTGCCAATCAGCTTCGTTTGGGGGCGTGGTGTGGACTGTGGGAGGGGCCAGAACCTCCCGGATTGGAAAAGGGAAGGGAGTGGTGGCCGGTTTCGCTGGGTTTGCACCAGGTTGTTCAAGTGGAGCTGCGCCTTGGGTGTTCTCTGTATCTCTTCTGCTGAGTTATTAGTCAAGCGTAACCTTTCTGCAGGGCCTCAAGAGATGTAGGAAGGAAGAGATTTATGTCCAGCTGCTTGAAGAATAGTCTGTCATGTCATGCGTCCTGTGGATGAGGAAGGGTGGGTTTACTGTGAGGGCTCAAAGGTGATGAGAGCTCAGGAGGGAGGATGTTAGCTTAACCTCTATCCCTGGAATTCACTTATTTACTCATTCATTTACTCCTTTTTTTTTTTTTTCACTTGCTTCTTTCATATATGAATACCTACTAAGCACCAGCTAGACGCCAGGAGATTGACAAAGACCCAAATGTGATCTTGAGAATCTCAGTGTAGCAGAAGGGACAGGAACCTAAGCAGGCAGATACAGTGCCGTGCTGGCTAAGGCTGGGGTGGCACAGGGCTGTCAGAGACTGAAGGGAGGCTTCCCAGAGGAGACCATTTGTGACCAGGGTCCTTAAGGATAAGTAGGAGTTCATCGGCCAGGGTTGAGGGATGGATGGGAGAGAGTATGTCAAGCAGAGGGAACTGCATACAGGGGCACAGAGGGGAGTGGGCATGTCCTATTTAAGAATGGGGAGACGTAAAATCTGGTTGAAGCATGGGGTGGAGGGTGGTGAAACACAAAGCTGGAAAGCTACTCAGGCCATACCAGGAGGGCTGGGAATACCTCCACGGAGGACTTTCATGACTTCATTCTGTCAGCATTGTAAACCGCTGAGGGCTTTGAGAAGGGAGGGGCATGATAGGATTTGCATCTCAGAAAGCTCGGCAGCTGTGTAGTGGCTGAATGAAGGGCAAGAGGTGAGGAAGGAGGCTTTTTCTACAGCCCAAGTGACAGATGGTGAGGCCTGGATTAGGGCAGTGGCAGTGGGGAGGAGACATGAAGGAGGTGGGGGGGGGGCAGCACTGGATGACTGGCTGGTCATGGGGAGGGGAGGTTCCTCAGACATTGAGGGTTCTGGCCTGGTTTGGGGAACAGGAGTGGTGCCCATCTCTCTCAAATCTTAACTGGATTTATCAGGAGCATATTCTCTTCCTAGGGGAACAGGGTGAGGACCTATCTGAGGTATCAGGAGCCAGGATTGTCTTTATCTCATTTGAGCCACTCCACTGCCCTCTAATACTCTCTTTGCACATATGGGGAAACTGAGGCACACAGAGAGGAGGGCTTTGCAGAAACTCTCAAGGGTTTAGAGTTATGGGAAGGGGGCATTTCACCCTGGGTGTGGTGAGTGGTGGGCACAACCCTGTACCAGGTTGGCTTCCACCCCTTCCTGTCCTGGGCCCTTTTCTTCAGCTCAGTGCCTTTTGTTTCCCATCCTCTGTTTCCCCCATCCCAAAACGAGCTAATCCCATCTGGCTTGGGAGTAAAGTCTTGTCAAGACCCAGCTAATCACAGTGAAGGGCTTCCCAGAGCCCACTGGTCAGAACCACAGGTTGGACAGGCAGATGAATGGAGGCATCAGGTGCTGAAGACCTTCCTTGTCATTCTGGTCCTCAGAAGGGAAGATGAAGGCTGCCTGGGGAAGGCTCCATGGTCCGGGGGCCCAGACCTGATTCTTGTAGATGGGCAAGTGTAGCAATGCAGGTATGAGAAGCAGTCACATCTGGAATATATCTTAGAAGTTGAGCCCATAGGACTTGTTGATTGAATAGGATGTGGTGTCTGAAAGAGAGAGGAGTTGGAGATGATCCTGAGGTTTTTGGCCTGAGCAACTGGTAATGTGCCATTAACCTGATAGGAAAGACTAGAGGAGAAGCAGAGGTCTTCTGTTTTGTTTGTTTGGTGAGGGATGGGGAGGGGGTTGCAGACAGCGCAATCAAGTTCTGAATTAGATGTGTTGTTGAGAAATTTTGAGAAATACATTAGATGTCTGCCGGATATCCATGTGGATAAATATCCCGGAGTTCAGGCGAGAGGCCAGGGTTTGAGATAAGAATTTGAGACCGCTTTCCATGGTCAAATACACAGTCCCTTGAGCCTCTGCACTCTGATGGGTATGTGTCAAATCTCTTGAGTGCATCAGGCACATAAGAGGCAGTCACTAGAGGAACATTGGTTTGGTTGTTATTGTTGTGTGACACTCACTCCCTTTGCCCTTCATCTCCGCCTCTCCTCTCTTCTTTCCTCCTGCCCTTTCCATCTTCCCTCCTCTCCAACATCTTGGGGACTGCTGATCCAGAGGAAAGTATTTGCTGAGGTAGAGCCCGTAAGTGGGTGCCTGTGGGGTAGAGTCAGTGCCTTCTCTAAGCTGGGATGTCTCTGGCCATCTCAGCCTGAGCTTCCCATCTTTTCCTGGCACTGCTGAACCCAGGAAGCAAGGTGAGCTCTCAGTCCACTGGAGAAGGCTGACCCTTACCCCAGCCATGTTCATCCTAGCAGTCCCAAGGCTTGGGATGCCCTCTCCCCCTGATGCTCTTCAGCCCAGAATCCCTAAGCCCGAGGCAGTACTTCTGCAGGATACCCCACTATTCCACCCTAAGTCCGAGGAGGAGGAACATTTCTGACCTGGCTGGGTGGGAGAAGAGACTGAGAAAAGGTTTTGACGGGCTTTGGGACTGCAGACAACATGGGGAGGGCCAGAGATGGCCTCTGGAGAGGCTCCCTTCCCAATTTCCTCTGACAGCCCCTTCAGCAACAAGGTGTCTTGATTGCCACAGGGAGCACTGCACTTGGAGTCCAAAGACTCCAGTCCTAGCTCTGCTTCTGACAGCCTGGGTTGGCTGTGATGTCACTACTGCATAGTGGAGCAGAGGGCCCTGAATTCTTTTGAGGTCCTCACGAGATGAGTGTGTGCATGGGCTAGGATAGCCCCGCTCCTTCTCGCCTAGAGTTTAAGATGGGCTTCCCTGGCCAGGCGAGGGCAGGTGGGGGGGGGGGGGTTCCAGGCAGTGGCCCCCCAGGCCAGCACTCAAGCTGCCTCTTTCTGCAGTGCACTGCCAGAAGATCATCCACCGGGACATCAAGCCGTCCAACCTGCTCCTGGGCGATGATGGGCATGTGAAAATTGCCGACTTTGGCGTCAGCAACCAGTTTGAGGGGAACGACGCTCAGCTGTCCAGCACTGCTGGGACTCCAGCGTTCATGGCCCCCGAAGCCATTTCTGATTCCGGCCAGAGCTTCAGTGGGAAGGTGGCTTCTAGGACCTAGGCTGAGTTGGCATTCAGGTGGAGGGGTGGAATGGTTTGCAGTGGAGCCTCATTTCCAACCTGAGGGTATCAGAGTCCTTATGTCTCAGGCGCGAACACTGAACACAGTCCTCTCCTTCCTGTTTGCCTCCTGAAGTCTGAGAAACTCCCCATCTTTGGCTTCCTGTCATTTTCCAGCAGGATGGCCCCGGGTCTCCACTGCAGATATTTCCTGCCAGCTTCTCTGTACGGAGCACTGGGCTGGGCTGTGGAACAGACAGAGCCCAGATGGCCCAGTTCTCTGTCCTTCTGGAGATGGTGAAAAGAACAGGAGAGCTCGTGTTTGGGAAGAAGTTGGAGGCTCCTCTCAGACTTTTTGGAGACGGCAGGGTTTGAACTAGGCCTTGAAGAATGGGGAGGATTTGAGCATGAGATGGAGACCACAGAATGTACAAGAGCACTGAGGAGCATTGGGAAGGGGGCATGATGGGTCTTGGGCAGAGTTTAGAAGGCCTGGAAGTTTGTGCTTCCTCCTAACTGACAGAGGCAGTGGGCAAAGCTTTCTGAGCAGAGGGCTGCAGTTCCGTCTGTTCCCCTGGCCACATGCCTGTTCCCACCTGTGGAGTGCTGGCTGCCTCACTGTGCCTCTGCCAGGGAGCCGATGGTCAGGAGGCATTTGGACATGTGTGTGGGTGTGGAGCTCAAGAGAGGTCAGGGATGTAGATAGAGATTGTTTTCAAGAATTTCTAATTTTGATGTAATTCCAAATTTACAAAAAATTACAACAATAGTACAAAAAAAAAAAAACACCCTCCCATGTATCTTTTTACCCATGTCACCAGTTATTGACATTTTATCCCATTTACCTTTTCACCGTCTCTCCCTATATTTATTATACACGTATTACATTTTTCTGAACTGTACGAGAGTTAAGTTGGAGACCTTACCCTCCTTTATCACAGTATAGTTTGGCAGATATTTTCTAAGAACAAGGACATTCTCTTACATAACCTCAGTACAATTATCAAAATTAGGAAACTAATCATTGATAAAAGACTGTTATCTAATCGACCTTATTCAGATTTCATCAGTTGTCTGGATACTGTTCTTTAATGCCTTTTTTTTTTTTTTTTTTTTTTTTTCTGGTCTAAGATCTGATTCAAAGTTAGTCACTGCGTTCACTTGTCACATCTCTTTGGGGTCCCTTCATCTGGAAGAGTTCCTCAGCCTTTCTTTGTCTGTTCTGACCTTGACATTTTTGAAGAGAATAGTCCTGTTACTTTGCAGAATGATATCAGTTTGCATTTGTCTGGTGTTCCCTGGTTGGATTCAGATTGAATCATCTGTGTCAGGAATATGTAGGTAGACATTTGAGAATCATTCACATAGGAGAGAAAGTGGAAACCAGGAGAGGAGGTGGGGTTCCAGAGGGGGAAGATGTAGAGAGAGCACATGTTAGAACCCAGGATATGGGGAAGCCGTGAGGAGCTGTGGAGGTGGCCAAGGGCCAGGGCCTTGGGGTGGGCAGGGGCTGTTTCTGGTGTCAGAGGAAAGGTGGATGGTGGCTTCTCCAATGGAATATCAGGAAAAGGGATGACGAGCTAATTTAGTGAGTATAAGGTCAATACATAGCATGGTTTCTGGGGTGCATCTGTGTCACAGGTATAGCAATGTGACCCTGTAGGTGAAGGAAGTTTTGCACCTATTGAGTTGGAACTGTATCTGGTTTGGGTCTGTGACAGGGGGACATGGAAACCCTGAGAGGCCGGGACCTTGTTCTTGTCAGCCCTGTGTCCCTAGTGCTCAGCACAGGGTCAGGCATGGAACGAGTGCCTGGGAGTGTTTGTTGAGTGAATGTATGACTGAGGAAGGAGGGTCCCAGCATGCCCTCTCCCATAGCCCATGGGAGCTAGGTGAGCAAGGGGTGTTGGTTCCTTTTGGGGAACTGATGCGAGCTGTTTCTTCCTAGGCCTTGGACGTGTGGGCCACTGGGGTCACATTATACTGCTTTGTCTATGGCAAGGTGAGTGTTGGGTGGGCTGGCAGAGCTGGGTGGGCCCAGCCCCTTGGCGCCATGGGCGGGGCCAAGCTGAACCAGGATGAATGATAGCTGCAGGCTGTCATTTCCTTTGTGTCCTAAAGTAAAGCGACTTTTGAAAGGAGCCACCTGACCCAGAGAAGACTGAGGGAAAAGAGGCTTTTTTCTTTTTTCTCCTGACCCTTGGAAGGAGATCCATATGAAGGAGTCCCGGACAGCAGACATCCCAATGGGAGGTGTAGGTGGCGGTATTGCCATCTTCCCACCAGAGTGCTCCCTGTCCTTCTGGCCCTGATGCCATTCATTCTTTTGTTCATTCGCATGTTCATTCATTCATTCATTCTGCAAATTGTCCTTGACTCTTGCTCTGGGTCAGGATGGGCCTTGGGAACACTCAACATTGACTTAGCCAAAATCCCTGTCCACAGGTGCTCCTACTCTAGTGACTGCACTGAGAGCCAGGAGGGAATCTCAGTGAACATGTTCACAAACTCCAAGCCCTGGGAGTGGAAGCCTTTCTGCAGGTGGCTCTATGGCCAGTGGGTACACCCAGCCTCATAGTTCCCTCAATGACTCATTTGTTCAGTTAGTGTTTCTTGAGCACCTACTGTATGCTGAGCCCTGAACAAGTCAGACAGGGTTCTTCCCTTCTACTAAGGAGCGCAGAGCTGCCCCCCACTTCTGGCCACACCAAGAAACGGGGTCAGTCCCCCAAGGCAAGTCGAGGCCCTGGGCCTGCATCCTTTGTCTGTTTTTACACCCCACAGTGCCCGTTCATCGACGATTACATCCTGGCCCTGCATAGGAAGATCAAGAATGAGGCCGTGGTATTTCCCGAGGAGTGAGTTGCCCATGAAAGGGGGCTCCTGCCCACCCCCAGGGAGGCATGTCTGAGTTGTAGCAGAGCATTTGCCTTTTGAAGGCCCCACCCCAACCTTCTGGGGGTGCTGTTCCCTGGGAGGGGCTCCTGAGCAGATGGAGGGGTGGGACTGTAGAGCAAGGTCTCAGAGACATCTAATCGGATTCCACTGTACAAATGGAACTCTGAGGCTGGGAGTTGGGCAAGAATGACCCCAGGTCACACATTCACACTACTCCTTCACTAAAGGCCTGTGTGGGGTCAATGGGCATCAACTTTACACGGACCCTGGAATCATGGGGAACCCCTATCTACCCCACATGGGGTAGGAGGGCTTCAAGATCCCAGTTTGCTTCCCCATTTCATAGATGGAAAAGTGGAGGCTCCAGAGGAGAGTTATCAGTGGGTCTGGGATTTGAAGCCACTCCCTCCTCCCCATCCCTTCATTTGTAACTGGGGTCTCTGAGCCGAGAGGGACTATTTGGAGAGGTCTCCCTGCTCATCTGTGGTTCTTCTGGTTATGATATTGGCTACCATGGCTCCTTATTTTTCAGGCCCTTCTGCCATCTGATCAAAGTGCCCTGGGAAGGTCAGAAACCAACCTGGGCATTGTCCTCAGTGATTCCTGCTCCCTCGTTCCCACTCCCTGTCTGGTCCCCGAGCCCTGTTGAGTCCACCTCTTCTGTATCTCTTGACTCCATTGCCACCTGCGCCCCTGACTGGTTCTGTCCTTGGATTTATCTAGCTACCTTCTCTTTGGTCTCCCTGCTGCCAGCCTCCCTCCAGTCCAGCCGCCAATCAGGCCAGGGTGACCCTGATGAAGCACAACAAATCTCACCATATCTCCTGCTTAAAGTTTTTCCAAGGCTTCCCAAAAGCCTGCATGAAGAGGCCATTCCCTGACCCTGGCATTCAAGGACATCTGGGTTCTGCCACCTGTTCCCCCACAGCACTAGCCAACTAGACTCCACCCCTTTTTGCCTGCCTCTGTACCTTTCCTCCTGCTGTACCCCCTGCCGGAGGTCTCTTTCTTCCCATCCCAAGAGTTGTAAATGGGATTAAATATCTAGGACAGCAGAGGGAACCAAGGTCAACAGTCCCGAGAGTGAGTTCCTTCTCTGCAGGCTTGGATGGATGGGCTCCCCAAAAATGTTGGTAGCAAAGAAGCCTGGAGTTTGGGCAGAAACAGTCAGGCTAATGTGGGGCTGAGTGTCCTGCTCCCCCTTCCCCTGAATCTCTCATCCCTGCCCTCACTCTTGTGGGTAGCAATGTGCCAACCCGCTAACCTCTCTGGGCCCAAGTTTCCTCCTCTGTCAAATGAGAGTATTTCTTGGCTACCTCCCAGGCAGAGGAGAGGATAAGATGGTGAGCGGGGTGAAGGCCCCTGGTGTCCCATAAAATGACTTTTCTCACTATCCTCACCATCTCTGCACTGAGAGGGTATCCAGTACCCCTGGACCGCATTTGTATTTGTGGCCCCTGCCTCTGGAGGAGATGGCTTTACTTCCTATTCAGGAAAGAAGGATATCCATCTACTTGTTCTGAAACTCTTTCCTTCTGCCTCAATACCTTCCTGCTCTCTGAGAAGTGAGGGTTGGGTGTGTCTCTGACCTGGCATGTACTATTCAGGGAATCCCAGAGCAGGTGGGGATGGAGAGGTGGGCAAGAAAGAATCCTCACTGACTGTCTCTCCCTCATCTCCTTCCTTCCCCACTTTTAGGCCAGACATCAGTGAGGAGCTCAAGGACCTAATCCTGAAGATGCTAGACAAGAATCCTGAAACGAGGATTGGGGTGCCAGACATCAAGGTTGGGGAACCAGAGGTCTTGAGCTGGGCTGGCCTTGGGCACAGCAAACAGGCCTCAGTATCTCCTTCTAGAGAGCCCTACACCAAGTCATATATATATTGGGTTTGGATTGGGAGTTTATGGGTGTTGGGTCCCCTCAAGGCGATTGCTGATAGAATGCCCGTGGTATTCTTTGCTGACTGGGTGTCTGTCTGACCTCTCTCTGTCCTCCCACTCCACAGTTGCACCCCTGGGTGACCAAGAGTGGGGAGGAGCCCCTTCCCTCAGAGGAGGAACACTGCAGTGTGGTGGAGGTGACCGAGGAGGAAGTGAAGAACTCGGTCAAGCTCATCCCCAGCTGGACCACGGTGGTAAGAGGGTGATGGGCCAAAGACTCCCTTATCCTGGGAGGGCCTGAGGAGGGCATGGTCATTGCCTGAGACTTGCTCTATGCGGGCCCTGTCAGGGGACAGAGGGCCATCTGGTCAGTCATCCCCAGTGCTGATCTACTGGGGAGCTGCTGGAAGGCAGTGGGGAAAGAGGCCATGTTATTCAGTCTTGCAGTAGGGAGACCAGGAGGCTTGGTGAGGAGAGTGAGTGATTTAAAAAATATACTGCCCTCACCGAGGATCTTTCACTATGATGGGAAGAAATATTTTCTTCCTTCCCTCCTTCCCTCCTTCCCTCCTTCCCTCCTTCCCTCCTTCCCTCCTTCCCTCCTTCCTTCCTTCCTTCCTTCCTTCCTCCCTCCCTCCCTCGCTCCCTCCCTCCCTCCCTCCTTCCCTCCTTGCTTCCAAGCGCTGTACTTTGTGTCAAGGACATGACGCTAAGAAGGCATAGGAAGCGTTTGAATTGGAGAGGTGGCCCTGAGCTCTTTGGACCGCACCCACGTGCTCCCTCCACTCTCCTCTCACATTTTACTTTTTCTCATCTTTCTCTGGACATCTTCCATGTTAACTATTGGAAGTTATTCATGTAGCCCCTCGTGGCCACATGGGGTTTTGTGGAGGACACTGAGAACCATGACCTGCCCTGCACTGAGGTATCACAGCGAGTCAGAGTAAGCACAAGGCAAAGAGAGGGCTGGTACCTGTGCTGTGGGTACATCAGGCCTGTGTGCATTAGCCCTCCCTGCTTGGTCCAGGCCCAGCTAGGGACAGGTGGCCAGAGTCCTGCTTATTCCTGTGCTCCATAGAGCTCCAGGGCTCTGTGGTCTCTGGAACCAGTCAGCTCCCATAGGGTCTCTGCTGCTCCTTCCTTTGTCTTAGCCACCATTAACCACTGGAATAGCCTCCCAAGTTGTCCCCTGCTTCCACCGTCACCCGCATGACAGTCAGTGCTCAGCTCAGCAGCCAGGGTGGGTCCCAGTGACTGTTCATGTCACTTTTCATGTCTACCCTGCTCACGTAGGCTCCCATGTCACTCGGAGTAGGAGCCACAACCTTGACTGCCTGCACAGTCTGCGTACCTTCCGCCCCCATCTCCCTGTGGACCTCGTCTCTCCTCTCCTCTCTCCATTTGCTCAGCTCCAACCATGTGCTGCATAAGCTGCTGCTCCAGAACCTTTGCACTTCCCTTTCCTCCTGGGGGGTGCTCCTGCCCAGAAATCTGCAGGGCTCGCTTCCTCACTCCCTTCAGACCTTTACTCCAAAGTCACCTCAGTGAGAAGTGGGCCTTCCCTGGCCCCTTATCAAAAGTTCCCATCTCCTCTTTGTCCTTCCATATCCTCCTGCCTTGTTTTACCGTTTTCTCCTTAGCCCGTATCGCTAACTCACGTATTTTACTGATTTGTCTTATTTACTACTTGTCCCCCTAACTAGAACATAAGCTCCATAAAGGGCAAGAATTTTTACCTCAGTGTGGCCCCTGCACCTAGAATAGTGTCTGGAATATGCTAGGCACTTGATAAATAGTTGTTGATTGAATGAATGAATGAATGAATGAATGAAGTAAACGAATGACTGAATGCACCCCCATGCCAGGCATGTGTTTGTGAGTGTGTGTGTGTGTGTGTGTGTGTGTGTGTGTGTGTGTGTAGGCAGCAGCCTAGAACTGTCCTTGCTGCAGGAGGAGGGACAAAGTCAGAGAGCTGGGGTGCAGCAGCCTCTACCTGTCCAGGCATCTCCCCCAGGCTGCTGTGCGCTTCCTCTCTGCTCTGCCTGGCACAACCTCTCCTTCACTGCATGCTCCCCGCCTTAGCTGTAAAGCATTTCCTGATTGCACGCCCCATGTCTTCAAGATAAAGCCCCCTTTCAGCCTGGCATTCCAGACCCTTCATAGTCTGTTCCTGGCCTCTGGGCACCCCCACCAGTTGTGCCGAGCTCCTCCCCATTCCCAGAATTCACCTTTCAACATCACCGCTGTGCCCTTGCCATTTCCTCTGCTTGGAATTCTCTTCCTTTCTCTGCTGACTGAAAGGGAGCCTCAGCAGGGCCACCTGGAAGCTGTGCCCTCAGGGAATCAGAGTAGGGGCTGCCAATGTGTCTGGGAGCCTGGGTTTCTGTGTTCCTCACTCTGACATGTGTGTCCTCCCCAGATCCTGGTTAAGTCCATGCTGAGAAAGCGTTCCTTTGGGAACCCATTTGAGCCCCAAGCTCGGAGGGAAGAGCGATCTATGTCTGCTCCAGGAAACTTACTGTCGTAAGTATCTGTGGGCTGAGGCCTGCAGGGTGATCCCTGGGGTAGGGTGGGGGCTGTGTTATATCCCTGAGACTCTCACTGTCACTGGGCTGTGCAAGCTGAGCCTGGAGCCTGGGGACTAGCCAGGTCTCAGAGGAGGGCCCTGTTTACACCTCTGTCCTCAGCCCACGGCAGCCTGGTAGAGGTTTGCGGATAGGCCTCGTATCCGCTCCTTGTAGAAGGTTGCTTGTCTGTGGAAGGAGGGGCACTTCTGCTGACTCTTCCTGGCCCGGGGGGATTGTTAGCTGCCTTCCTGAGTGGCTCATGCTACCTCCAGCCATTGCTGAGGCCATGTGCTCAGTCATCACTTTGTAAATGTTTGTCCAGCAAGTATGGATGGGTTGGCTGATAGGGCCAGGGAAGAGATTCCCGTTTGTTGAAGGCTCCCTACTGTGACCCAGGCATGTGCATTCACCACCTCCTAGGAGAGGTCAGAGAAGCAATTCCCCAAACCTCTGTGAGCCTTGTCCTCAGCTTTTCCGCCTTCTTCCATTAAAATAAAAGTCAGTTTGGGATGCCAACAAGGCCTGCTGGAGTTTGTGCGCAGACCTGCAGAGAGAAAACCCTGCGGGGTCCTAGACCAGAAGGTGGTCCTGGGACATTGGTTGCTTTCCTCTGGCCCATGAAGGATGCTGCAGGGAGGAGACGTTGTGCACCCCCACCCCCATCTTCCGCCCCTTCCACCCGCTGTGTGGAAAAGGCGTGCTCCCTAGAGAGGTGAGTGCCAGATGTTGTCTGCGTACCTCAGCCTGTCCAGAAAGAGTAGCACCACTTGTGCTGTGCAGGGGCCCACACGCTGGCTTCGTGTGAGGCCACCCTTTTGTAAGTGGGCTCTTCAGAAGTGTCAAGTCCCATCACAGTGGGTGAGCTGGGGTCTGCTCCAGCCAGAGGTTGCTTGCACTCAGTAATGTCCATATACCAACTTCCTGCCCTCCAGCTGACAAATTTCCTGGCCAATGGAAGTTGAGTTGGGGGGGCTTTGGAGAGGCCTTGACGGTACTGAGCTTATTTTCAGTTCCCTGTCTCTTCAGTGAGGTGGGCAGGACTGGAAGAAGGGTTCCCTGGGTTCCTCTAGGTCTGCAGGCCTCGAGGCTGGAATTGGGTTTAGTGTAGGGGATCACATATTTAACATCTAAATGGAGCCACTTTTGGGAGTGAAAGAGGAATCTGTTACTATTTATGGCAGGACAAAAGGCATAAGTAGGACCGTAATGAACAAATCTGGACATCTGGTAACTCTAGCTCAGTGCCTGTGATTCAGTGCCCCCTAGGGGTGTGAAAAGGCAGTCACAGGCTAAAGACCTCTAGTCTATATCTGGCACAGAACTGGGACCCAGGAATAAAACCGAGCAAGGTTGTACTAATCATTGTCCTTTTATGGACACGTTAATGGGGAGAAAGGCCCGTTTCCTCATCTGGACTGTGAAAGGACTGGGCTTAATCCTTTTCAGCTATAAAATTCTATAATTCTGTGACCCAAGTTGAATTTTGAAAAGTAGGTTTTACTTCATCATAGAGTCCCAACATTTATCCTTGACAGACTCTGTTTTTTTTTTTTTTAATTTTTAAGTTTATTTATTATTTTTTTATTTTTAAGTTTATCTTGAGAGAGAGCAAGTGGGGTAGGGTCAGAGAGAGGGGAGAGATTGAATCCCAAGCAGGCTCTGTCAGTGCAGAGCCCAATGTGGGGCTCGAACTCATTAACTGTGAGTGAGATCATGACCTGAGCTGAAATCAAGAGTTGCATGCTTAACTGACTGAGCCACCTAGGTGCCCCGACTCTGTGGGTTTTTTTGTTTTTGTTTTTGTTTTTAATGTTTTATTTTATTAAAAAAAATGTTTTTAACATTTATTCTTTTTGAGAGGCAGAGAGAGAGACACGAGTATGAGCAGGGCAGGGGCAGAGAGAGATAGAGACACAGAATCCAAAGCAGGCTCCAGGCTCCGAGCTGTCAGCACAGAGCCCAACGCGGGGCTCGAACCCATGGACTGTGAGATCATGACCTGAGCTGAAGTTGGATGCTCAACCAACTGAGCCACCCAGGCGCCCCTATTTTAATTTTATTTTTGAGAGAGAGAGACAGACATAGAATCCAAAGCAGGCTCCAGGCTCTGAGCTGTCAGCATAGAGCCCGATGCAGGACTTAAACCCGTGAACCATGAGATTATGACCTGAGCCAAAGTCAGACTCTTAACTAACTGAGCCACCCAGGCGCCCCGACAGACTCTGTTCTTTATGCTTTGGGATAAGTGGTGAAACTCTATAGTAGAGTTAAATGGGATTGATTTTTTTTTTTTTTTTTTTTTTTTTTTTAAATATCAGAACCTATTCATTGGTGATTTAAAAAGAAAGATCTTAGGGGAATAATCAGATACAGGAACCTATTCGCTACATGACGAAATTCCAAAACTGGTAGGTAGACTCTTCCCTGTGAACAAAGCAAAGGAAATTCAAAACCAAAGCTCCTCTACCCAGGACCATGGGGGCTGAGCTAGGTCAACATGGAGAGCCTGTGACCTGGGTCAGGTTGTGAGCCAGCCGGGTCAGGTTGTAAGAAGCTCTGAAAGCCAGGCTGGGAAGTGTGGACTTCATCTCCAGGCGACAAGGAATGGTGGAGGGTTGTGGGCCGACGCTAGGGGTAGGGAGACTGGCAAGGGGCCACAGTGGGGGGGGGGGGCGAGGCTGAGGTGAGCTTGGGGAAATGGGTAGGGGGACGTGGCTGAGAAATTGTGGAAAGTAATGGCTGTGTGAGTATGTGTGAGAGTGTCTTCCTGAGTGCGTGTTCTGACCCCTGAGGTCCCTCTGCCCGTGGTGTCCCCTGAACAGGAAAGACAGGTGTGGCGAAGGGGGCAAGAGCCTGGAGCTCCCCGGCGTTCAAGAAGATGAGGCTGCATCCTGAGCCCCTGCATGCGCCCAGGGCCGCCGGCAGCACGCTCATCCCACGCCTCCAAAGGCCCACTGCCCTCATGCCGACAGTCGCCCCTGCGGGCAGGGGGCTGAGGACTGTGGCCCCTCTTCCGGCCCTCCTCCTTCTATCATGCTGCATGACCTCAGCGCGCAAGTCCAGGGACAGGACTGGAATGTTTGTCATCTGGGGCTTGGGGGGCGGGGCTCCCATAAGGCCTTTCTCCTTGTCCTGGCTCTCCCTGATGGGATCCATCCTATGGGAAAGAGAGGTACCCATGGTGCCTTAGAAACGCCACCTGGCTGCTTGGCAAGGCAGGAGGTAGGAAACCAAGGTAGCAGGTGGAGTCCTGGCTTACCACCATAGCAGAGACCGCCCACGGGGAGCCAGGCGGGCCTGGCTCACTGCCTCATGAGCATGGAGAGCTGTACCTTGCCCACCTCAGAGGGGGTCCTGCCGGAGCTCTTGTCTACTGAGAATGCTGACATGGAGGCTCTGAGCCCTCAGTGGGTATTCCTAGGCCTCAGGGAGGCAGGGGCCAGCATTGGAGAATTCAGATTCCTTTTTTGCCGTCTTTTACTTTTGTTTTTAATGTCAGGAGTGGAGTGGTGTAAAGGCCTGCTTGGGAACACCTAGAAAGCTCTCCTACAGCTTTGGGTGGTTCCCGGCACACTCCTCATTATTTGGCAGCCAGGTGGGATGGACTGACCTTCCTTGATTTTGTCACACTCGGCGCCACCGGGAGAATGGGTTAAATGAAAGCTTCCGGCAGGGGCCTGAGCCAGGAGCACCCACCTTCCCTGCCCACTTTACTCCCTCCCCGTGTGGCTCCCCTGTAGGAGAGACACCAGGGGCTGGCCGACCAAAGGCCCTGGACTCACAGGGATGTGGCCTTGCAGATGCTGATGTAACTGGAATCCAATCTCCGACCCTACACTGGCCTACCCATCTGGCCCCAGAAGCTGCCCTCACGTTCCTACAATGAAGGACAAACTGCCCAGGTTGGAGGCAGCACTGGAAGCGGGACCCTGGTGGGGTGTGCATGCTGGCAGGTGGCCACAGAGAGGTGGGCCTCCTGCCACTGCCTCACCCCAAAGACGGTTGACATTCGGCCTGCTCAGAGCTGGTGCGCTGGAGCATGTGTGTGGACCTGGCCATGCTGGGGCAGACTTTATCTTCTCCCTGGGATCTGTGCCTGGTTGGCTTGGCACTTACTGACCAAATGCTCAAGAGATTAACCCCAAAGGAAAATAAAGCAGGACTCAGATACCTCCCCTGAAAACATGGGCTAAACACGGGATTTCAGTTGCCTCCGTGGGGTTCTTACTGCAGGAAGGTGGGCACTGAGAAGGAAAGGGAGGCTGGGCTGGAGGAGTGTCTGTGTCCTGTTCATCTTTGTGCCTGTGGGTATGTGTCGCGCCTCCATGCACACACTCATGTGCGTGCCCATCTGCTGCACACAGCACACCTGCATGTCTCGCACTGGCACGTGCATCTGTAATATAGTTTCTATGTGTCTTTAAGGCTATGAGCAGAATGTGGCCCATTGTCAATGGGCCCACATTTCTCCCTGGCCCCTCTGCACTAAGGCATTGTAACCCAGGGCTTAAACAATAATTCGATACTGTTTTTAAGAACACTTTTTCAGAGTTCATGGGAGGCTAATCACAGATCCACAAGTTTCCTTGAGCATCTCTACACCGGGGCCCAGAGGGTGGGAGTTTCAGGGGCCTACATCGATTGGACCTGCCCTCGCAGACCTCAAAGGTGGGCCTGGCTTCATTGCCCACGTGAGCCTGGATGGGGTGCTTACCGCATCACTGAAGGTTTGGGTTGGCATTATTGCTTTTGAATGTAGCACAAATGATAAACAAACTCCATAAGAGTGTTTAAAAAATTAACTTCCCAGGAAGTGAGTTAAAAACAATAAAAGCCCTTTCTTGAGTTAAACAACAACAACAACAACAAACTGTGTGTACATTTTCAACATCGGGATGTGTGCTCTTTCTCACCAGCTGGATCGCTGGCTTTGCTAGTTTTTCTGCAAGGGTCTGAAAAGGACAGTGGTGAGAGGCGCTCTGGACGGAGGCGAGAAAGAGGAAAGGAGGGAGAGGGAGGGAGAAAGATTGGCTCTGGAGGGTGAGGAGCTACAGTCCAGGATGTGGCTCAGGCTCTGGAGCAGGTTCTGCGGCCCCTCCTTGGGAAGAACACGATGTTTAGGAGCCAATGGGCTGCCCATGTTTCACAGGGGCCCAGGGAGCCCAAGATCGGGTCCTTGGGAGCCATCCCACTCCTCATAGGGCAAAAGTCCCAGTGGAGCATCACGGAGTCTCTGTGACATGAGCCTAGTGTCTTTACTGTGGCCCCTTGGCCTTGAGCACTGCTATGGGCTCTCTGGACCCTGCAGCCTCCTGCTCATAGTAGCCCCCCATGGCCATCATGAACAGTCATCATTGAGGCCAGACAGCCTTGAGCTTGAATCCAAGCTTTTGTTTTAATAGCTCTGTGTGACCTTTGGCAAGCCATCGGAGGAGAGGAGTCTCGGTTGTCTTATTGGTAGAATGTGGAGAACAGCAGCACCTCCTCGGGGGGTTCTTGTGACATTAGATGAAGTCCTGGTGCCAAGCATCTGATACAGTGCTGTGTGTCTAGTAAGGACTCAGCAAGGGAGGGTCTTAAAAAGAAGTTTCTGTCTCTGGAGCTGCCCGGAACCAGCCTTCATGACTATGGGCTCAGCTTATCCTGCATGATTGGTATTTACCCGTCTGTGGAGTTCCCAGCTGGGTAAAACTGGAGCCCACCAGGAGACCAAGCCAAAGGCTACCCAGCCTGGGGATCAGTTTTTCCGTCTGAGGAATGGATACCAAAGTTTCTCCTGCATGTTTCCTGGTCATCCTGTGACGGTCCCATGAGGGACTGTACCAAGCCCTCTACGAGAGGGACACTGGTAGCCAGGCAGAAGTTTCCCAAATGCCGAGACCAGTAAGTAGATCTGTTCCCAGTTCTTCCCCACCATCTCTCACTTCCTCACTGATCTGGCCTTGGTCCTTAGGACTCCAATCCATCCTCTCACTGCCTGCCAGAGCAATCTTCAGGCACCAACCTGGCCATACTCCTCCCTCTCAGAACCCTACCATGCTCCTCCAGTTTGAGGCCCCTGCCATCAACCCTGCTACCCTCTCTGGATGGTTTCCTAACCATGCCCCACACTCCATTGAGTCCTTACTCCCCACAGCTCTCCAGACCCACCCACTTCTCTAGCACACCACCTTCCCTCATCCCTGCCTTTGTTTGTCAAAGTCAGTCCCACCTTCAAGGGGTTGGTTCATCCCTGGCATTGGTCACCAAGCCCTGGGCCTGGGTATGACAGGCCAAATCATGCATAAGAGCTTTGAATAGGACCACAGGTGCATGACACCATTTCCCCACAAGGACAACCACTCTAGGAGGCACACCGTGGTAGGGAAACTGAGGCTCAGGAAATAGTGTCTCGCTCCGTCACATGGCAAGCCAGAGAAGAGCCAGACTAGAGCCCAGGTCCCCAGCCCACCCACCCCACCCAGGTCTTCCCACATCAGCTGCCAGGAAAATGGAGAACCCTGCACAGGGTAAGGACATCTAGGAAAACCAGAGACAGAGGCTGTACTTCTAAGCCTAAACACAGGGGAGCTGAGCCGAGGCCAGTGGTGTCCAACTGAAGGCTCGGGGCCAGTCTGGGGTTTGCCCTTGGAGTGCCCTGATTACGTGCAGAGAATCTCTTTGGGCTCTGGGACCCATGGGCACTTTGTTTGGTATCTGATCTCCCCAATACTTATTATCCTACGTGGTCTCAGTCTAAGGTAGAAGAGGGAGGAGTGCTCAAGGCTACTGTGGGTTCCAATTTTCCCAGGGGGACACCCAGACATATACTGGGACCCATATAAACACCCCACAGATAATGGAGTCTCTTACACACAAACACACACATGCCTGAACACCCTTTGGGCAAACAAGCAGGCCTGCTTCCTGGGCCATTGGGACCCTGCCGAGACCGGCCAGGGGAGCCATGCAGTGGGTGGCACTGGACTCTGGGGATCAACTGAGGCCCAGAAGGGTCTGGAGAAAGGCTTCTTCTCCCTCTCACCGGCAGTACAGAGCCCTGGTCTGCAAGGACTCCCTGCACCACTCCAGCCCCCTGGTGGACTGGGTGGCCATGGCTTAAATGACCATCTTCTTCCCAGGTCCCCTCCCCCATACATACACAGACCTGGCTTTGCCCTCTGGGATCTCAGACCCATTTATTTCTCCAGCTAGGACAACCCAGGGAACAAAGTCCGTATCCTCTCATTCTCCAGGGCAGCTGCCAATCCCCTCCCAGGTTAAGCTGACCAGTTTGTCATTAGCCCATCCCAGCTTTGTGGTCAGCCTCCCTGCCCTCCCCACTGCCTGGGCCCCCACCATCTCCAAGTCACCTCCTCTAGGAATCCATCCCTGGTCCATAGCCCCTGAGACACCCTTGGTATGTGGTCTGGTGTCCAGTCCTTCTCCCACAAGACTGGAATCAGGGCCCAGGAATTGCAACCGCATCCACTGGCTGAGTCACTTTCTCAACTTATATCTGCCCATTGACTGTTTCACCATGATGAAGACCGATCAAAAAGCATCTCTCAGCTGAATCACAAGATGGGGCCTTCCCTCTGGGAGCCCCATTTTCTCCACCTGATCTGTAATGAGGCCTTTCTCTGGCCTGTATATCTCTGGCTTTTTCCAGTTCCCTGTTCCTGCTCCTCAGCCTAGCAAACTAGCTCAGGACTCCCCTGTAGCTATAACCCAGATTTCCACCCCTTTGGCTTTCCAAAGGCTACTGCCCCACACTCCAGGATATGTGGGAGGAAGCCCCTCCTGCTTTCTCTCTCAGATGCCCTCTGCTGTGGCTCTTTCTTTCCTGTTACTGACTGGCTCACTCTGCCCCATCCCCTGCAAGATCAGTCACTTTCCTAGCCGTGGTCCTTGCAATTGGCTGCTGCTGTCTGCATTGAGGATCTTGTGACATTCCCCTCCCTGCCCGCGCCCCCCGCGCGCAGACCTGGGGGCTCCTCAAGAGCACCCCCCCCCCCCCGCCACCGTGGCCTGGACAGGGCTCTATGCTGAAGGAACAGAAAGGGAACAATGGGGAGCTGCAACACAGGAAGAAGCTGGTTAAACCTGTACACTTGGTCTCCCCCAGAGTCCAAGGGACCATCCCTAAGGTTCTGGGGCCTTCACAAAAGAGGATCCCCTCGCCGTTCCCATCTCCTTTTAGGCAAGGCGTGCCAATTTCCACCCACCTTCCTGGGAAACCTGCCTCAGAGCTGAGAGAGGGCTCCCAGCTGCCGTCTCCCCCTCCCATTCCCAATTCAGTCTAGATAGTAGTTATCAACATGCCTACATGCCAGGATCTCCTAGGGAGCTTTGAAAACACCCTGATGCCTGGGCTCAACCCTCAGAGATCTGATTTAACTGGTCTGGGAGTCATGATTTTTTTTTTTTAAATTAATAGACTTTATTTTTTGGAACGTTTTAGGCTTACAGAAACTTTGAAAGGAAAAGTACAAAGAGAGTCCCCTGTTATACCCTCTCAACTTCCTCTCTGGCCTCCCAGTTTCCCCTGTTAGTAACATCTTGCTTTAGTGTGGTACATTTGTCACAAATGGTGAGGCAGTACGGACACATCGTCATTAACTAAAGACCACAGTTGAGAGTTTACTCTGTGTTGTACATTGTATGAGTTTTGACAAATGTATAATATCATGTCTCCATCCTTACAGTTTGGTCCAGAATAGTTTCACTGCCCTAAGAGTCCCCCATGTTCCACCTGTCTATCCCTCCCTCCCCCCACCCTCACCCCTTACAAATCCCCAACCCCTGGCAACCACTGTCTTTTTACTGTATCCATACTTTTGCTTTTTCCAGAATGTCAGAGAGTTGGAATCATACAGTATGTAATCTTTTCAGCTTCCTAGCTTCCAATCTTTTCAGTTGATTTTTAAGTTTCTTCATCAGTTTTAATTGAGATGTAATTGCCATTTGATATAGTATGTTTAAGGTGTACAACATATTGATTTGATACATTTGTACTACAATATGATTGCCATTGTAGCATTAGCTGACATCTCTGTCTCTTCACATACTTATCATTTCTTCTAGTGGTGGGAACAATTAAGATCTAGTCTCTTAGTTTAATATTTATAATAGTTTTGTTTTCTATAATCACTGTACCGTGTATTACATCTCCAAAACTTATTTATCTACCAGTTGCAAGTATGTATCCTTACCTAGGTGATTTTAACAAACAGTGATGGTTGACATGGATAGCCCTGGTCTAGAATTTGGTAAAGATGGGTAGTAGATCTGTTGCTCCATGCTTCTAAATATAATGTGGACAAAAGTCTCACTTTCTTTAGGTATGTCCATCCATTCACCCATCCATCCATCCATCCATCCATCCATCCATCAATCCATCCATCGTTTCAGTATATGTCCAGGGCCTTCTATGACTAGACACTGACTTAGACACTCAGCTAAATCAACGCTATTCCTGCTCTCATGGCTCTCACAGTCTATTGCAGGCAACAGACATTAATCAAGTTGCCACGCATGTGTGTGGATGATTTTGAACTGACATGAGTGCTGTATAGGAAAGGCTTGTTGTGGTGGCTTTCTAAGAGTAGTTAGGGAGGTTTCCCAGAGAAAAGGAGGTTCCAGCTGAGATCTGAAGTTGAGGAAGAACTAACTAGGCCAAGGGGGAGGAAAGAAAGCTCCAAACAGAGATCCGGTTGTGCAAGAATCCTGTGCTAAGAGGGAGCATGGTGCTTACCAACTGAAGCGGAGATGTTGGGAGTGAGGAGAACAGTGCAAAGTGAAGCTGGAGGGGAGGCAGACCTGGATAACGTGTATTGAAAGGATCAGTCTGGCTACAGTGTAGAGGAGGCATAAGGGTGAAGGAATCAGAAAAACAGAGAAATCGGGGGGTGGGGGGGGAGGGGGGAAGGCCACTGCAGTGTCCAGACAAGATAGGATACAATGATAGCTGGGATGGAAATAAGCTGAGGAGCAGTAGCCAAGAGGATGCAAAGAAGCAGACGGACATGAGGGAGATGTAGGAAGCAGAGGTGCCTTGAGATATTCAAGGGAAGATGTGCGGTAGGTAGTTAGACATGTGGATCTGGAGCTTGGAGGACAGGGGAGAACCAGAGATGGAGATGTGGGTGTCCTTGGAGTATGGTTGGCAGTGGAAAGAGGGTCTAGAATTGACCCATGGAGGACTGGATAAAGAGGAAGAACCCAAAAAGGCATTGGAGCAGGAGGGGCAGGGAAGGTGAAAAAGAAAAACCAAGTGTGGTTTTATAATGGAAGAGTGTGTGCAGTTTCAAGAACTAGGGAGTTGCCATCAGTGTCCATGAGGCTGAATGGTCAAGTCAGATGGAGAAAATGAGGGATGATAGTCCTTTCAAGAATTCAGCTGTGTAGCAGGTTGGGGGACATGGATACAACCCCCTCACCAGGGCCAGCTGCCTCATAACCTTTCTTTTAACTGTGGAAATTTTTCCTTAACTAACAACCTGTACATGTTCCAAGGATAGACATGAACTTGGGGGTGTGGAGCATGAGGTTATGTTTGCCCAATTTAAAACAACATTAAAGAACATCTCTGAATAGGCATCACATCAGGTCAGTGGGCCATGTTACCAGTTCTCGGGTAGCATTTGATTTCACCTTAGAAGCTTATATTGCCTTTTAATGGCTTTTCCTTTTGTTACCCTGGGAGAGGTATGCTTCTATTATTTTTATTCCCCTCATCCCTGAATGGGAGAGAAAGAAAGGAAAGGGTGTGGCCAACTTCAGTCAAAGAAAAAAAAGAAAGTGAATTCTATAGAACACCCTGTTAATATCCTCCCTTGTCTCCTAGCCTCCATCTTCACAAACTTTTCAAAAGAGTCGTCCATAACTTCTCACATTGCACCATTAATGTACCTTCCCCTTCATGGACATTGGTCTCCTCAAGGTCACCAACAGTCAACAAACCTCTAGACCCAAGCCAAGTTCCACCACATTTGCCACTTGATCATTTCCTTCGTGGAACTCCCTATCCTGTCTGTCCCAATGTCCCACTTCCCTGGTTTCCTCTGTTAATAAAAAAATCATCCAGACTTGGACATAGGAAAAAGGAATAGGAAAAAGAACTACACTGATGTCCTCTCAGTGTAGTGTCAGGTGTTGTCCAACCTGCCAGTTCAGCTGGTGATCACCTGATTTTCTAGGGATGTGTATCTTTGCTTGACTTCTGACTTATTATTGATTACGGCATTTTACAACTCTGTAAGTGTAGAGGCTAATTTTTAGGAGACTTATAATGAGTAAATAATTCTTGTCCAATAGCAATGTAGATATTTTCTGCCTGGTAGAAAATGGAACCCCAAAGGTTGCACTTTCTTGCCTTGTGGGGCATTAACCTGTCTTGTTAAGTTCATTTCAGTATTCCTTTGACCAAATCTGTATTCATTCTCAAATTCTCTTTTGAACAAGTCTTAATATCTTATTGATGTCCTCATTCATTAACCAGTGAATAAAAACTTTGACATATGTTCATTTTATACGTAAGTCATGTTTTTTGACTTTTTTGAAAATTATTCTTTGCCCCTCCTAATTCTGTGGTTCCACCACAGCAGGCTAACACTGAGGATAGAAGTGAAGGTGGTGAGGTGGGGATAAATTATGTGAACCCAAAAAGGATAGGCACAAAGGGCTTTCCTGGTAGGAGTCTAGGAACCTTGATGTTTGCCTGATGCCCTGGCTTGCTCTGGATTACTAATTCTCCTGCCAGCTAGAGCTCCGCCAGGGGACTGGTTTTCCTCTGAACTGTGCTGAACTGCAATGCCTGGATCCTCAAGCAAGAAGACTCCTATGCTGAAGGGAGAGGGCCTACCCAGCTTTATGTGCTGGCCTCCTGAGGCCAAAGTTGAGGAAGGATTGCTTCCTCCTCTCCCCATCCCTCTCCCCTTCAGGCCTAAAAATAAGCGTAACGGTGGGGTCTGTAACTGTCACCCAAAGCTGGCCACTCCAAGCAAAAAATGTCTTTGAAATGTTCTTAAAAATGCATGCATATGCATTCCATGCATTCAATCCAGTGTTGTAACTATTGTCACCAAGCAAAACTAGCCCTCTAAAGAGCCCCATCTTGTGTTCGTGCTGCGATACAGCCCACATTTAAGAAAAACTTTGATGTGTTGTACCCCTTCCGTTGGGTCCTGCATCTACATACATCATGTAACCCTCACAATCTCCTTTGAGGGGAGGTAAGAAATATTGTCCCATTTTACTGAAGATTTTGGAAGGGTTAAGTGGCTTGGCCAAAGTCACACATGGTGCAAGGGGCAGAGCCAGTCAGTTTGGAACCCAGGTGTGTCTGATGCTGATCATATTCTCCCTTGGTTTATAATTATTTGTTCCTCCACCGTCAGAGCTGGTAGGGCCTGGGAGACCGTAGGAATCCACCTACGCCCTCTTCAGATGGGAAGATAGGGCCCAGTTAGGGGCCAGAACTAGACCAAGGTAACACAGGGAGAAAGGTGAAAAATCAGGACTCAAAGCAAAAACTGACCAGTGGTGCCCTCTGGAAGCCTAGAGGACTCTCCCTGTCTCCCGACCAGGCTGTTAGAAATGTTGCAAGAAACCATGCTCAGGAATTTACAGTGGACTGAGCCTTGGGGAGTCAAGAAATTGGGGGTCGAGCTCTGGGCTTTGGGCAGTTCATTACCCTCTTGGAGTCTCAATTTTTATGCATGTAAAATGGGCCAATTATTGGGAGACTTGAAAGAGACAAAGGTTCTCAAGATAAGTATGTTGTAAACCTACATATTGCCCAGAAGTGATAGACCAAGGCTTTCTGTGGGCTCTGGAGCCAGACTTGGTAGGCTCAGGTTCAGGTTTTATTCCTTAAATAAACCCTTGGGTAAATTTCTATGCCTCAGTTTCCTCATATGTGAAAGGGTAATAATAACACCTATTCAATAGAGTTGTATGATTTCAAGCACTTGGAACACTGACATGTAATGCTCTCTCAGTAAAATTGCCTTTTCTAGCAGGTTTACTGCTCAAGGCATAGCTATTCTCTCAGAGCGGACTACACCAATCTCCTTCAGGCCCCGCCCCCTCCAGCAGGCCCCGCCCACGTCTTCACTCGAGCCCGCCTTCTCTTCACCAGGTCCCGCTCCATCTGTCCTGGGTTTCTCCCGCCACCAGGGGGCGGCAGCGCTGAGTGGGGGGGGGCCTTCTAGCCGAAGCAGGTGACACTCTAGGGAGCAGCGGCGGCTGCTCTATAGCCAGTGGCGGCGGCGCTCTAGCCGGCGGGTGTGCGAGGCGGGCTCTCAGTGGTGCGGCCGGCGGGCGGCTATGGCGGCCGTACGGGGCCTGCGAGTGTCGGTGAAAGCAGAGGCCCCAGCGGGGCCGGCCCTGGGCCTCCCGTCTCCTGAGACGGACTCTAGTTTGGAGCGTGGCGAGCCGGAGCCCATGGAGGTGGAGGAGGGCGAGCTGGAGATTGTGCCGGTGCGGCGCTCACTGAAAGAACTGATCCCGGTACGGGCGGGGGGCGGGGGTGAGGAGGAGGTCGCCAAGCTAGTGTCCCGCGGGGGAGGCGGCCGGCGCCTGGGCTGGGGGAGTCACCGGGAGCGAGCGCTCAGGGGACGGAGGCGCCAAGCTCGAGGAGAGACGGGCAGCGGGAGAAGGGACCCCAGGGCGCCCGGAAATGGGTGTTGAGGGGGCTGGAGAAGATGGGGGAGCGGAGGGGGGTAGTTGAGGGCACCCCCTTTGCTGCTTCTCTGAGCCAGGCTGTGCAAAGGGGTGAGTGAGGAGGGGCTGGGGTTGTCTGAGGGCTTGAGATAAAGGAGGGGGGGGGGCAGGCGGGAACAGAAGGAACTGTCGAGTGACGCCGGTGTCCAGGTCTCCCTTGAGTTCAGCTCCGGTGCAGCTGATATTTGTTAAACATAGCACTCGCGGTTTCTCTTGGAGGGTTGGACTTGTCAGCAGCAGAAACTCAGTGTTTCTTTTGTGACTTCAGAGGCATCTTGTCCTCATTTCAGCTGCTCTGTATAACACCTTCACCGTGGCCCCAGCATGTGACCCTTAGTGAGACCAAAACGTAAACGAACCAACAGTGGTCCGTCTTTTAACACAAGGGGGTTGGTGAGAGGCGTTTTGCTTTTGATTTGGTGGGTCTGGTTCTTAGGGCTGGTCTCAGTCCTGCATGGCTCTTCTCATGTACTTAATTTCTCATCTAACATGAACTACTTTTTACCACATGTCAGCAAGTCTGGCTTTTAAACTGAAATTATGGAAAAAGGTGAAGATAGAAATCACTAAAGACAGCAAATGATAATGACTCTGGTAACAACGTAGTGGCATTTTACCATTTACTATATCGTATTGTTTAAATATTACTGCAGTTGTGAAGTAGGCATCATCCCTTTACTCATTCAGTGCAACATGCAATTCTTGTGTCCCTATTAAACTCTCTACTGGAGTTTATGTTTTGGTTGGAGGACACAAAGAATTTCTAGCAGTGGTAAGTGCTATGAAGAAAGTAAAACATATTAATGGGACAGAGTATACAGAAGACAGAGAGGGTGTGCAGTGTGGGAAGCCAGTGGGATAGGATGGTCAGGGAATTCCTCTGAGATAGTGATATTTAAGCTGAAGCCTAAATGACAAAAAAGGAACCAACCGTGTGCAGATTTGGAAGAAAGTGTTCCCAGCAGGGGCAACAGTAGGTGCAAAGGCTCTGAGATGGGAACAAGATTGTTTTGTTGGAGAAACGTTAAGTTCTGTAGAGCAAATGGGAGAGCATTTAAAGAGTTCAGGTAGGTTGGCAGATACCATGGAGGAGACCCAGCCCAGAGAGACCAAAGGAGTTGTACAGTGTCATGTAATCAGTGAATGTCAGAGCTGTGACTTGAGTCTTGGGCTTTGAAGTCCCATCCTCTTTTCATTGCACTGTACTGTTTTCCCAGGAGATCTAGGTGAGTCTGGACTTTCTGCATTTTGGTGAGGAGTTGTGCTCCACCTGGTGGCATGACATGATGAATTTGTCCTGTGTGGGTTGGGGAGATGAATGAGTATGCCTTAACTTATCTTGGACATTTTTCATGGAAGCCTGTAGATTTTTTTTTTTTTTTTTTTACCTAAATACCTTCAGCTGATAGACTTAGTTAAGGTTTGGGACAGGAGCTGATCTAGAAAAGATTTCTTGTTAGAGGGGTTGATTGCTTACTACCCAGAGTCGCTGAGACAGGCTTCCTCATAATAAAGGGTTGTCAGGGTGAGGAAGGATTGCTGAAAGGAATGACTATCCCAGAGGAATCTGTTGCAGAACTGGTGTTTTTAAAAAATTTTTAATTAAAAAAAAAAGTTTTTTTAATCTTTATTTATTTTTGAGAGAGAGTGTCAGCTGGGGAGGAGCAGAGAGAGAGGGAGACACAGAATCCGAAGCAGGCTCCAGGCTCTGAGCTGTCAGCACAGAGCCTGACGTGGGGCTCGAACTCCCGAACCGCGAGATCGTGACCTGAGCCGAAGTCAGACATTCAACCGACTGAGCCACCCAGGCGCCCCACGGAACTGTCTTTTATCATGAGTTTTTCCTCAATTGCTGTTAGCATTTCTCACCCTTCCCCCTCGTGTTAGGACACAAGCAGAAGATACGAAAACAAGGCTGGCAGCTTCATCACTGGAATTGATGTCACCTCCAAGGTAAGACAGACCATAATTTATTCATTTTGCTAAGCAAGTGAACTCCATGAGCTTGGTCCCCAGGACTTGTAGAATAGCAGTTATTCTTTACCTCCTTTTTTCTTTTGTTGGTGGATTAAAACATTTCCTTAACTTAAATTTTGTGTTACACAATGATGCCTTCATGCCTCCTGAAAACATCCAGGTAGCATTTGTGTTCTGGCATTTATGACAAGATAAAATCCATGTACCTAGTTGCCCATGCTTAACCATGTCTGGAAAAAGTTCTGCTCTGGGAATGCTTTTTTTGTGTTTTGTCCACTCTTTAAAAATGTGTATACTGATTCCACTTTATATGAAAGAAACATGAAAAGTACCTGGCATATAGTAGGCCGTTAGTAAGTATCTTTATTCTTTCACTGGTTGCAGGCTTAGAAAAATAGGATTTCCTGATTATGTTGGCTGTCTAAATTTTGAAGGCCAAGTCAGCGGAATTACTCAGTACCTGGGAATATTGCCTTTTATCTGGTGATTACTATTACTAGATTACCAGCTTTCCTATAACTCTTCACAGAGCCAAACCTGTTATTTTCCTTATTACAAACAGTACACATCTGTCACTTTAATTAGTGACGTCCAACTTAGACATTCTTTCTGATTTTAATGTGTGCAGTTAAGTTTAGGATAGAATTTTGAATTGTAATTCTAAATAATAGTACTCTTTAACTATATTTGCTGTATAAAAACAAAAAATAAAAATAAATATGTCATGCTCACCTTTTTATATTTTATCTGGGTCTCAATCTGTTTCAGATTGCTTAAAGGCCAAAAGAAGGAACTGATCATCTTTTAGACAGGCAAGAAAATGGAATAAAGTGTTTTCTTACTGTAATTGAAAAAGCGGTAGACTGTGCTATTCTTGCTCCTGTACAGTTTGCCATTATGTGAAACGTGTGGGGGAAAAGATGGTAGCCCCAGAATTGGTACTTCAGGTTACTAAGGGAAGACAGGTTAGTTGTTTGCAGCCCTTGAAGAAAATTAGCATCACTATTGGGGAATAACAAAGTGTTGCTGCTTCACCAATCCCCACAAGCTTTCTTGTAGTCAGACCTTCAGCCAGGGTGGCAAAGTCAATATACAATGAGTGAAGAGTTCCTGGATCTGGATTTTTTTTAGCTCTTGGAGAAAAAGTTATGAAGCTGATTATTTCGCTTTTCAGTGAAGTATCAGTGCTGCTTGTCACTTACAGATGAAAACTGGCAATTCCATGGACACAAGCTTAGAATAGAGGAGAGAGTTTCTTTGCTTTGGTGTTATTTTTAAACAGGGAAAATGCTTTAGGGAGTGCACTGCTCAGGCAGACATAATGTGATAGGTGTGATTACCATGCTCACAGATGATGTGAAATGGGGGTGGTGGTTGTGGGGCCTCTAGAAATAGAACCAACATCAGATCTATTCCCCCCACTAGCCAAAGTATCTCCAACAAACCTTTTGACTTTTTTATACCTCAGTTTCTGCACCTGGAAGATTGGAGGGAGATTGTCCAGTTGTAATTTGTTTGCGTGATTCCAAATAACAAATAAAATGTCAGAGAACTAAAACATTCATTACTCATTGAGTCAAATACTCACTGAATTCCTACTATGCCCCAGACATAGCGATAGGCACTGAATCATGGAGGTGATTGCAAATTATAGCAGTGGTAGCGTACACTCTCCCAGTCATTGTCAATAGCCAGTTCTCTGCAAAAATTATTAAAGGCATGATGTTGCTTATTTCTTCTGATTTACTTCAGGGTTGTCACTGAATCGTTATGTTGCATTTGTGATTTAACTTTCCTTCTCCACGTGTCACTTCTTTGGCCTTTTCTGTACCTTGTAGGAAGCAATTGAAAAGAAAGAACAGCGAGCCAAGCGCTTCCATTTTCGATCAGAAGTAAATCTTGCCCAAAGAAATGTAGCCTTGGACCGAGACATGATGAAGAAAGGTACGCGGTGTTTGGGGGGCATTTTTCTGCATTTCCCCAGAGAATGACCTTTCCCTGTCATGGCCTTGTGCTTCTGGCCTTGCCTTGCATGCCCAGTCCTCATCCAAACACTCCCAAAGGAAGGGACTTGTGAAAGCTCCGTGTCTGAAGTGACCTGTTTAAAGTTGAGTTGCTGTTAGCTATGTCTCAGATGTTATAGCTGGAAAAAAAAGATGATCTTGTTTGAGAAAGCCCAGTGAAGGTCACCCAGTTAATGGCAGAGCTGAGATTAGAACCTACACTTCTACAGACTCTTACTGATTTTCTGCTTTTATCCTGGAAGTGTTAACTTCTCCTTGCCTGTAAATGTAGTGGAAGTGTATCACAGTGCCACTTTTTTTTAGGGGAGTCAGAGGGATACTGGGATTGGTAGGGAAAGCCATTTATACATCTGTTGATACAGGCTTGTAATTCTATTTTTATGTTTTGTTAGGGTAAATATTTTGCTTCCTAAAACTCACCATGAATTATATATAGTAATCTGCCCCAGTCTTCCAAAGCAATTTATGAATAACAGGAAAAAGTACTACTTTTTTAGTTCGCAACCTGTATTATTCCACTCAGTGCAGAAAGTTTCCCTCTCTTGTATTTGCAAATTTGGGTATTTGTGAAGGGCTTAATAGACATCCCTCTGGATGCATTTTAAAGTTCACCACTTCGCAGAGAGTTTCTCTAGGCTTACTTGGTTAATAAAAGCATGTTGAATGAATGAAAGAATAGCTACTATTTTTTGGGAGCTTGCTCTCTTACCAGGCACTATGTTAATTAGCATATTACATACTCCTTTCTTATTTGTTTCTCACAACAACCCTCTAAGGAATATATTTTTATCCCTATTTTACAAAGAAGGTAACAGGCTCAAAGAAATTTAATAAATTCCCAGGCTTACGCAGCTAGTAATAAGTGGAGTCAGGGTATGAACCCAGGTTTCTCTGACTCTAAAGCCTTGCTCTTAATTACTCTGCTCTGTTGCCTTATAATATATATGATGCCATAAACTCAAACCTCCTGAGTCCATCCCAACGGACACCGTAGCTTGGATGCAGAGCTCAACTTTGGATACTGCTTTGCTCTTTTTCTGCATCATGAGTTCAAGTTGGAAATATGACCTTGCTTCCCTTGCTGACTGGGTTTCCAGGCATCCGCTTGAGTGGATTTCTGTTTTAGGAAAACTCCTTTGAAGGCCAAGGACAGCTGTGCAGCCTGGAATTCATGTGCATGTACAGTCTGGGCTGAAGTAGAGCTCTGCGGCTGCTCTCACAATTCCACCTTTAAGCACCATAGTTTCACCACCTGTTTACTTATAGTCCTGTGAACATTTCTTGTGATATCTTGTCTCTTATTCATGCTTTTCACTCTGCTGATTAACCCTTTCTTATGCCATGCTTTGTCCAGCTCAGATGTCACTTCCTTCCTAAGGCAGCCCTAATCATCCACTCAAGTTTCTCTCCCAACTCTGTTGGAGCTCTTTAGGGTCTTAAGCCCTCCTAGAATTCAGTATTCATTTCCTTGTGAATGTGGGCAAGTTACTGAATCTTTTTATGTCTGTCTCCTTGCCTATAAAGTAGGAAAATGACACCTGAAAAGGATCACTTTCAGGGTTAAGTTTTTTTTTTTTTTTTAATTTTTTTAACGTTTATTTATTTTTGAGACAGAGAGAGACAGAGCATGAACGGGGGAGGGGCAGAGAGAGAGGGAGACACAGAATCGGAAGCAGGCTCCAGGCTCTGAGCCATCAGCCCAGAGCCCGATGCGGGGCTCGAACCCGCGGACCGCGAGATCGTGACCTGAGCCGAAGTCGGACGTTTAACCGACTGAGCCACCCAGGCGCCCCAGGGTTAAGTTTTAAATAAATAAATAAATAAAAAGTTGTAGGTAGTTTTTTTTTTTTTTTTTTTTTTAATTTTTTAATGTTTATTTTTGAGAGAGAGAGAGAGAGAGAGAGAGAGAACATAAGTGGGAGAGGAGCAGAGAGAGAGGGAGACACAGAATCTGAAGCAGGCTCCAGGCTCTGAGCTGTCAGCACGGAGCCTGATGTGGGGCTCGAACCATGAACGTGAGATCATGACCTGAGCTGAAGTTGGACACTTAACTGACTAAGCCACCCAGGTGCCCCGTGGGTGGTTTTTGTTTTTTGTTTTTTGTTTGTCTTGTTTGTTTGTTTGTTTGTTTTTGGAAAAGCAGTCCTGATCTCATGGTTCTAAAGATATTTCTAAAAAGCAGTCGATCTGCTTGGGATGTCAGCCGGAGCAAGTTGTTCGTTACAACTTGTTTTTCCTCTAGGAGGTGGCATGCCCTAGGATAGTGTTGCTGAACTCTGGAGAACCCTGCTGCCTATCCCAGATCAATTGAAGTCAGAATGGGAGGGGGGGTTATAAAGGTCCCAGAGATCATTCTTTCTTTTGTGTCTCTCCAGGTAATTCTAAATATGTACAGTCAGGATTGAGAGCTGTTATAGTTATGGTTAAGATCATGGGTTCTGAAGCCTGACCTGTTACTTTCTGAAGCGTGACCTTGGGCAAGTTATTTAGCCTCTAACCCTCCGTTTCGTCTTCTGGAAAGGCATATAACAGTACTTCTTATAGGGTTATTGAGAAGCTTTATTAAAATGTTACAGTTCTTGGAGTGGTATGACTGACGTATAGTTAAGTGCCCAATAAATGTGTTGTTATCATTATCTGGTGTTCTCCATATTCCAGGTAGTCATCTAAGTGGCCTAGCCTCTTGGGAGAATGGGGACATCGTAATAAGCATCTTAACTCCTAGAGCTACACCAGGTGTCAAGTTATTTTTTCTTAATACCAACAGTAATAAAAATAAACAGTCACTTGATAAATGCTTATTATGTGCTGGTCATTCTGTTAGGTAGTCAGTTTATTACCCTTTGAACAATGCTGTGAGGGAAGAATATTCATCGTTTGTTTTACTGATGAGGAAACTAAGGGGCTGAGAGGTTGAGAAGCTTGCCCAGGGTCCCACAGCTAGGTAAGCAGCAAGGCTGGGATTTGAAGGCCAGTCTGACTGAGGCCTGTGTTCCTAATCCCTCTGCCAGCATTCAAGAACATAGTTTGGGATATGCTGTACTAGACCATTCTGCAGTAAGAGTTCTTGCTATTCTTGAGTGATTCAGTGTAAGCAGCTTCAGACTCCTTATTCCCAAGTTCAAAGCTCTCGTGGTTGGAAGGAGGACCTTAGAGGTTATCTAGACCAACCTCCTGCCCAGTGCTGCAGGCCTTTTGGCAAAGTTTCCAATGGTCATTTGGCTCTGCCTGAACATTTCCTAGTGATGGCACAAGAACTATTTATGAAGTGGTTGGTCTTGTGTTTGAATATTTCCTCATGTTGAGCAGAAAGTGCTTTCTAGTAATTTCTGTTGGTTACTGTGTACCTCTTAGAACAACATTAAGTCCTTTCCTTATTCACACAGTGAACCTTCTGGTGAAGGGATGGGCAGCCTACGCCCACTTTCTTTATGTGACATGACTTTCTGGTCTTCTTCCTCTAGATTCTTTCCAGTCTCAAAATGCCCTACATAAGGTGAGGTGTAGATTCCAGATGGAGAGTATGGCAGGACTGTTACTCTAGTCTCTGTTCTAGCTATTTCATAGTATTGTATTACTCTTCTAGTCAACCTAACCATCCAGGGCTTTTTCCCAGGACTGCACTCGTCAAAACAATCTTTCTCATCTTGTACTTGAGGCACTTTAAAGAAGTTACCTTTTTATTTGTCCCTATCAGTTTACATCCTGTTGGTTTCAAGACTATTTCAGCCTGTTGAGTTGATTTTATCTTAACTCTGCCTTTAAACATTTTAGCTATACTCCTCACTTCGGTATGCATGGCTTCTGCATCCTTATCTTGTTGGTAAATCTTAAACAAAATCCATGAATTATTAGTCTTACTCTGTTTTCAGGTCCACATTTAATTTTGTTGTCATGAGAAACTAGATTATATGCTTTAATAAACTTGAGGTAGAACACCGTCTGTGGTATTCTTTGAATTTCTTGGTCTGGTGACCCTATTAAAAAAGAAAGAGATTAGTGTAAGCTCTTGTCATTTCTTATGGGAAAGACTTAGTTTCTTAAAGGATCATAGATTCTGAGAAGTTTTTTGTTTTTTGTTTTTAATTTCAGAGAATGACATTGATCATCTTTTCCTCTTTCTTTCTTTTTTTTTTAGTTTATATTTTGAGAGAGAGAGAGAGAGAGCGAGCATGTGCATGCAAGCTGGGAAGAGGCAGAGAGAGCAGGAGAGAGAGAATCCCAAGCAGGCTCTGTGCTGTCAGTGCAGAGCCTGATGCAGGGCTCAATCTCACGAATTGAACTGTGAGATCATGACCTGAGCTGAAATCGAGAGTTGGACACTTAACGACTGAACCACCCAGGCACCCCAACATTGATCTTTTTAATCTGTGGTTTGGAAATTCTCTTTTCCTCTTATAAAATCAGTACAGGATTAGTCCCTCTCAAGACTTTAAGGAACTTTACTCCCCTGCAATTTTCTAGAGCTTACCTGATTTAGAGATTATTGTTTAAGTGTGAACTCATAGCTGAGTATGAGTCCAGTGCAACCAGGTGTAATTTTGGACTAGAAGATTTAAGTCTATTAAAACTGATTCTCGCTGTTGTCATCCATCTTAGGTTTTAGGTTTTAGGTTTTTGTTTTTTAAATTTTTTTTAATGTGTATTTATTTTTGAGAGACCGAGAGAGACAGAGTGTGAGTGGGGGAGGGGCAGAGAGCCAGGGAGACACAGAATCTGAATCAGGCTCCAAGCTCTGAGCCGTCAACTGACTGAGCCACCCAGGTGCCCTCTTGGGTTTTAGTTCTTATGTAAAAATAGCTGCTCTACTGTCAGTTACTAGAATAGCACAAAAGAGCAACAGTTCTGTCCTTTTTCTTGCTTCTCTTCCCAAAGCAGTGTTGCTCCAAACACTTAAAAACAAAGCCATTAGCATTTTTGATAAGCCTGTTTACTCTGGACTTCAACCTTTCCTTCATTAGATTTTATACAATTTATATTCACCAAAGAAAATTAGGAAAGTAGAGTAAGAAAAGAGGTTGCCCACAGTCTACCACCTAAACTCAGTCATTTTTGACATTTTGTGTATTTTCTTCTAATCCTTTCTGGGTAGGGGCTTTATTTTTGTTATTCCCTTTGTAGTCATATTGATTTTTTCCTTTTTGCTTGATAGCTGATCATCAACATTTTCCATGCCTGATATTAGTCTTCTAGATTTTTATATTTTTGATGTTCATTCTCTTACAGTAATCATTAGTAATTTATTCTTTATCTGTTTTCCGTGTTTGTTGTTTGGCAACTTGTGCTCACCTAAGCTCCACTGCCTTCTCTTTTTTGGAGATTGCCTCTCTCATACTCCAAGTTACTGTATTTAGTGTCTCCCAGAGTTTTTAATCATTTTTATCTGAGGTCTTAGAATTGGCTACTTTTTCTCTGGATTTTCCTTGAGTTTTGTGTCCTACTGTCTGTCATTCATTGTCTTATTTTCTGTTAGAAAATCCAAGGTGATGCCCCTCGCCACCTTGCTTATAGTTAGCACTCACGTGTCCAGTCCTCATTCCCCAGTGCATCTGTTCACTGCCACTTCAGCAGTTAGCCCTTTCTCATAGGTTGGGCATAAATCTAGGCGCCTTTTTGTTGTTTTATTTTAAGCAGTGACCTTGTCAGCAAGGTGAGGGAGTATTGAGCATTCTCCTTTGGCAGTCTTTCATCAACTCTTGAGCTTAAGGTTTCCATTTCCAGTGGGTCTTCCCACTGTCAGTCAGTTTGGTTCTCTTTTGAGAATGAACCTTTCTTATCCTCCAGATGACTAAGAGTAGTTTTTCTCTGCAATGATACGACTTTGCATCTTTTTTTTTTTTTTTTTTTGCATCTTTACCTGCTTCTTTTGAACAAGATTGTCCACTGTCCATTTCTAGATTTGTATATCATTCTCTCTATTTTAAAATATCTGGGGGTGCCTGGGTGGTTCATTCGGTTAAGTGTCCAACTTTGGCTGAGGTCATGATCTCACAGTTGGTGGGTTTGAGCCCCATGTAGCATCTGTGCGGACAGCTCAGAGCCTGGAGCGTGCTTCAGATACTGGAGCCTGCCTCAAATACTGTGTCTCCCTCTCTCTCTGCCCCTCCCCCACTCATGCTCTGTCTCTCTTTGTCTCTCAAAAATAATAAATAAAAAATGTTGAAAAATTTTTTTAAAATACAAACATCTGAGGCTAGAAGCTTTGTTCTTTACGCTCTTTTCCTATCATTTTTAAGCTATTTTCTCCTCACACGTAGGGTTTTTGTTTTTAATGTTAGGTTTTGATAGAACAGTGCTGTGATACTCTTGATGTTTATTTTTGTCATTCTTTTGGTCTTTATTTTTTCTGATTGTCTCATTTGTGATTAAATCCTTATTACCAGATCAACAAGTCTCCTACAAGGTATTTTCTCCCTGATCTTTATTCTTTTCCCTCTGTCATCACCAGGAGCTCTCCTGGTTGTTCATTACCTTCTTCATAACCATGTCTGTGTTTCTCAGGATTGTTTCTTCAAAGTAATGATTTAGCTTAAAGAACTGAGAAGGCTCCTGTCCAATGTGTACATCCATCTCATTTGCATTTGGCCGCTGTTCACTAATTTTTTTAATTAAAAAAATGTTTTATTTAAATCAAAGTTAGTTAACATATAGTGTAATAATGGTTTCAGAAGTAGAATTTAGTGATTCATCACTTACATATAAAACCAGTGCTCATCCCAACAAGTGCCCTCCTTAATACCCATCATCCATTTAGCCCATCCCCCTACATAACACCCCTCCAGCAACTGTATTTGTTCTCTGTATTGAGTCTCTTATGATTTGTCTCCCTCTCTGTCTTTATCATATTTTTTTTCCCTTTCCCTATGTTCATCTGTTTTGTGTCTTAAATTCCACATAGGAGTGAAATCATATGGTATTTATCTTTCTCTCACTGACTTATTTCTCTTATCCTAATATATTCTAGTTCCATCCATATTGTAAATGGCAAGATTTCATTCTTTTTGGTCACTGAATAGTATTCCATTGTGTATATATACCACATCTTGTTACTCCATTCATCAGTCAGTGGACATTTGGGCTTTTTCCATAATTTGGCTATTGTTGCTAGAGCCACTATAAACACTGGGGTGCATGTGCCCCTTAAAATCAGCATTTTTGTATCCTTTGGGTAAATATCTAGTAGTGCAATTCTGGGTCATAGGGCATTTTTAACTTTTTGAGGAACCTCTATACCGTTTTCCAGAGTGGCTGTACCAGTTTGCATTCCCACCAGCAGTGCAAAAGTGTTCCCCTATCTCTGCATCCTCGTCAACATCTGTTGTTTTCCAAGTTGTTCATTTTAGCCATTCTGACAGGTGTGAAGTGGTATCTCGTTGTGGTTTTGATTTGTATTTCCCTGATGGTGAGTGATGTTGAGCATCTTTTCATGTCTGTTAGTCATGTGGATGTCTTCTTTGTAAAAGTGTTTTTTCATGTCTGTTGCCCATTTCTTCACTGGATTATTTGTGTTTTGGATGTTGAGTTTGATAAGTTCTTTACAGATTTTGGATATAACTCTTTATTTGATATATCATTTGCAAATATCTTCTCCCATCCTGTCAGTTGCCTTTTAGTTTGGGGTTTGTTTCCTTTGCTGTGCAGAAGCTTTTTATCTTGATGAGGTCCCAGTAGTTCATTTTTGTTTTTATTTTCCTTGTCTCTGGAGACTTGTTTAGTAAGAAGTTGCTCTGGCCAAGGTCAAAGAGGTTGCTGCCTGTTTTCTTCTGTAGGATTTTGATGGTTTTCTGTCTTATGTTTAGGTCTCATCCATTTTGAATTTATTTTTGTGTATGGTGTAAGAAAGTGGACTTGTTCCATTCTTCTGCATGTTGCTGTCCAGTTTTGCCAACACCATTTGTTAAAGAGACTGTCGTTTTTCCATTGGATATTCTTTCCTGCTTTGTCAAAGATTAGTTGGCCATATATTTGTGGGTCCATTTCTGGGTCCTGTATTCTGTCCCATTGATCTGTGGGTCTGTTTTTGTGCCAGTACTGTTTTGATGATTACAGCTTTGTAATGCAGCTTGAAGTCTGGAATTGTAATGCCTCCAGCTTTGGTTTTCTTTTTCAGGATTGCTTTGGCTGTTCAGGGTCTTTTCTGGATTCATATGCATTTTAGAGTTGTTTAGCTCTGTGAAGAATGCTGGTGTTATTTTGATAGGGATTGACATTGAATGTATAGATTGCTTTGAGTCGTATCAACACTGAACAGTATTTGTTCTGGGGTGCCTGGGTGGCTTAGGTAAGCGTCTGACTTCAGCTCAGGTCATGATCTCGTGTTTTGTGAGTTAGAGCCCTGCATCGGACTCTGTGCTGACAGTGTGGAACCTGCTCCGGATATCTGTCTCTCTCTCTCTCTCTCTGCCCCTCCCCTGCTCATGCATTTTTTCTCTCTCAAAATAAGTAAACTTAAAAAAAAAGTCAATATTTGTTTTTCCGATCCATGAGCATGGAACGTTTTTCCATTTCTTTGTATCTTCTTCAATTTCTTTCATAAACTTTCTGTAGTTTTCAGCATACAGATCTTTGGCCTCTGGTAAAATTTATTCCTAGGTATTTTATGGTTTTTGATGCAGTTATAAATGGGATCGATTCCTTGATTTCTTCTGCTACTTCATTATTGGTGTATAGAAATGAAATGATTTGTGTACATTGATTTTATATCCTGCAACTCTGGCGAATTCATATATCAGTTTTAGCAGTTTTTGGTGTAGTCTTTTAGGTATTCCTCATAGACTATCACATGGTCTGTGAAGACTGAAAGTTTGACTTCTTCCTGGGCGATTTGGATACCTTTTATTTCTTTTTGTTGTCTGATTGCGGAGGCTAGGACTTCAACACAGCATTGAACAACAGTGGTGAGAGTGTAGACATCCCTGTCATGTTCCTGACCTTAGGGAGAAAGCTCTCAGTTTTTCCCCATTGAGGATATTAGCTGTGGATCTTTCGTATATGACGTTTATGATTCCTACATTATTGAGGGTTTTTATCAAGAAAGGATGCTGTATTTTGTCAAATGCTTTTTCTGTCATCTACTGAGAGGATCATGTGGTTCTTACCCTTTCTTTTATTAATGTGATATATCACATTGATTGATTTGCGGATGTTGAACCAGCCCTGCAGCCCAGGAATAAATTCCACTTGATCATGGTGAATAATTCTTTTAATGTATTGTTGGATTTGGTTTGCTAGTATCTTGTTGAGAATTTTTGCATCCATGTTCATCAGGGAGATTGGTCTGTAATTCTCCTTTTTGTGGGGTCTTTGGTTTTGGAATCAAGGTGATCCTGGCGCCTCTGTTTACTATTGAACTGCTGGTCACTAAGAAGGACTTGCCAGAGTTTGTAAGTCTTGATATCTCTGTCTTCCTGAATCTGGCTGGCAGGAAAGCACTCACCTGATTTAGTTTGGCCATATCTACATGATTTCTAGTTAAACCTGGCTTGTACTCTTCAAATGGACAGAACAATAGGAGCGCCTGGGTGGCTCAGTCGGTTAAGTGTCTGACTTCCGCTCAGGTCGTGATCTCATGGTTCGTGAGTTTGAGCCCCACGTCGGACACTATGCTGACAGCTCAGAGCCTGGAGCCTGCTTCGGATTCTGTCTGTCCTCTCTCTACCCCTTCCATGCTTATGTTCTGTCTGTCTCTCTTTCTCAAAAATCAATAAGCATTTAAAAAACAAACAAGACCAAAATGACAGAACAACAAGTATTTAAACATTTTATTTTTTAATCTGAAAGTATTCACCTACTTTGAAGTATTTAAGTTCATTTGTTTTAAACAGACATATGGGGGGGGGTCTTGGTGGCTCAGTCAATTAAGTATCCTACTTTTGATTTCTGCTCAGGTCATGATCTCATGGTTCATGAGATCCAGCCCTGTGCTGGCAGCATGGAGCCTGCTTGGGATTCTCTCCCCCGCTCGCTGCCACTCTCCCTCGCATCCTCTCTTTCTCAAAATAAATAAATAAGTAAATTGACATGAAAACGTACTTGGGAGTAATGGACATTGAATTCTTGACGAATTACTTCAAAGATGGGAGGGAGAGAAGGGTGAGGAGTTACACAGGCCCCAATTTTATATGTAATGTTTTATGTGCCTCATCTTTTTAGGAAGTTAAGCATAAGGTTAGGTGATGGATGTACAGGTATTTAAAAAATTTTTTATTGATATGTTTGTATATCTCACAACTATGAAGTTTAAGTGTTTAAAGTATTTAGTAAAAAATTAACATGATCCTGGTAAAGCTGAGATTCCTTTTTGTGGGGGGGAGGGGGTTCTGGCTTTTATTTATTTTATTTTATCTCATCATGATACGTGTACTCTTTTTTTTTTTTTTATAATGTTTATTTATTTTGAGAGAGAGAGAGCGTGTGAGCAGGGGAGGGGCAGAGAGAGGGAAAGAGAGAAAGAATCCCAAGCAGGCTCTGCCCTGCCTGTGCAGAGCTGGATGCAGAGCTCAGACTCATGAACTGTGAGATCATGACCTGAGCTAAAATCAAGAGTTGAATGTTTAACCAACTGAGCCACCCAGGCACCCCTCTTTTTTTTTTTTTTTTTAAATGTTTATTTATTTGAGAGAGAGAGACAGCATGCACACACTAGCGGGGGAAGGGCAGAGAGAAGGAGAGAGAGAATCCCCAACGAGCATGGAGCCCAACGTGGGGCTCGATCTCACGACCATGAAATCATGACCTGAGTGGAAATCAAGAGCCTGAGCCACCCAGGTGCCTGGTACTATACTGTTTTAATTACTACTGCTTTGTAATGTAAATGAATCTGGAATTGTGATACTTCTTGTTTTTTAACTTTTCAGGATTGTTCTGGGTATTTGAGGTCTTTTGTGGTTCCATACAAATTTTAGGATTGTTTGTTCTAGTTCTGTGAAAAATTATGTTGTTATTTTGATAGGAATTGCTTTAAATTTGTAGATTGCTTTGGCTAATAGACATTTTAACAGTATTTGTTCTTCCATCTCATAAGCATGGAATGTCTTTCCATTTCTTTGTGCCATCTTGAATTTCTTTCCTTAGTGTTTTACAGTTTTCAGAATACAGGTCTTTAGGTTCCTTCTTGACTATAGCCGTCAGCCTTTCTTCTTCCCCAGCAGTAACAGCTGTTATCAGTGTGAATTATACCAGCCTTTTTCTAGGTCTTTGTGTTCACAAATACATACCCTTAGAAAGTGTATGATGGTGTTTATATTTTAATTTTTTCATGTCGTCACATTTAAGGCACACCTCATTTCATCGCACTTCACTTTATTGCACTTTGCAGATGCAAAGTGCATCTGCACTTTTAACAAATTAAAGGTTTGTAGCAACCCTGGTTCGAGCAGGTCTGTTGGTGCCATTTTTCCAATAGCGTTTTCTCACTTTGTATCTCTGTGTCACATTTTGATAATTCTTGCAATATTTCAAACTTTTTCATTATTATTGTATTTGTTTTGGTGATCCCTGATCAGTGATCTCGATGTTACTGTTGTAATTGTTTGGGGATGCCACGAACCACTCCCTTATAAGATGGAGAACTTTGATAAATGTTGTGTGTATTCTGACTGCTCCACCAACTGGCTGGTCTCTTGTTTCTCTCCCTGTCCTTGAGTCCCCATTCCCTGAGACACAACAGTATTGAAATTAGGCCAATTAATGACCCTTACAATGGCCTCTAAGTGTCTAAGTGAAAGGAGGATCCACTTCCCTCACTTTCAATCAAAAGCTAGATGTGATTAAGCTTAGTGAGGAAGGCATGTCCAAAGCCAAGACAGGCCAAAACTAGAGCTCTTGTGCCAAACAGCCAAGTTGTGAATGCCAAGGAAAAGTTCTCAAAGAAATTAAAAGTACTACTCCAGGGAACACACAAATGATAAGTGAAACAGCCTTATTGCTGATATGGAGAGAGTTTTGTGGTCTGCATAGAAGATCAAACCAGCCTATTCCCTTAAGCCAAGACCTAATCCAGAGCAAGGAAGGCCCTGACTCTCTTCTATTCTGTGAAGCTGAGAGAGGTGAGGAAACTGCAGAAGAAAAGTTCGAAGGCAGCAGCGGTTGGGTCATGAGGTTTAAGGAAAGAAGCCATCCAATTCTGTAATGTAAAAGCACAAAGTGAAGCAGCAAGCACGTAGAAGCTGCAGCAGATAATCCAGAAGATCTAGCTAAGATAATTAATGAAGGTGACTACACCAAACAATAGATGGGCAATGAAAGCTGGTGTATTGTTTTAATGTGCATTTTCCTGATTATTAGTGAGATCAACCTTTTTATATGTTTATTGACCACTTATATTTCCTTTTGTGTGAAATGTCTGTTCATGTCCATGTTTATCTTGGGCTGTCATTTTATTATTGATTTGTAAGATTTCTTTTCTCTAGTTTGATACTTTGCTTTATATTCAGAGGCAACATCTCTTTGGAATTGTCTTTATTATTGCACATCTCTCTTTGACAAGCATTTAAAAATTACAGAATCAGCTTGTCAAGTTCAAGGAGTAATCCTGCTGAATTTGGTATTGCTTTAATTATTACAGGTTAATCTGGGGAGAGGTATCATGTATTTTACCAACACCATTTGTTTCATCTTTTCCAGCCTAATATGCCTGTTCTGAATTAGATCATTTGTTTAATGCTGTTGCTTTGTGATAAAAATTAAAATAGTTTACCTTTCTGTCATATATCCTTTCTTTTGAAATAATTGTCATCTCTTTTAACATATTTCTTTTCTAAATATATGTTATCTGAACTGTCATAAATGACTACTTGTGGGATGTACAATAGTGGGTGGGAAAATTCTATCATCTCTTTTGTGTCTTGTTTTTCTAGCAATCCCCAAAGTGAGATTGGAGACAATCTACATTTGTGGAGTAGATGAGATGAGTACCCAGGATATCTTTTCCTATTTTAAAGAATATCCTCCAGCTCACATTGAATGGTTGGATGATACCTCTTGTAAGTACATGCAAGTTTTTTTTTGAATATGCTTTTGTTTATGATTTTAGGAGTTCTTGCCATGTCAGATGGTGAATGATTATGGTTCAGACTACTTGTCTAGCCCTGACGTCTGCCTTTAGCCTAGGAGAGAAAGATTGCCCATTGATGAGAACCAGAGTGTCTTAGCCAATCTGCCAGATCATACTCCATGAACATTCCACATCAGCTCAGTGGTGATGACCAGGGATCTAGGAGGTTGGTTGCTGGCATCTAAGTCTTATGTACATGACCGAGGCCTCCTTAACTCCCACGATTTCCCAATAAAAGGGTGGATCCAACTGTATAGACTTGGGGCTGTATGTTCAGGGCTTTAGCTTTTGTCAGTGCACCTTCCCATGTAGCTACTCACAGGTCTGGTTCTGCCTTAGTATCTGAGCTAGAACTGAACCAGAACCTTCCGACACTGTATCAGACCTCTCATCTCTACTTGCTTTGGAACTTCACCTGCTTGCTCTAACTTGTGAACTAGCTGTAATTTTTACTTGCCTCCCCACTCCAAGCCTGGCAGGACCTGTGGTAACCACTCTGCCAGCTTCTTGTCTTAACTCCCTTCTAGTCTGGCTTTACTTAACTATCAGCTTGCTGATCTGCTAGGTTGTACCCTGAATAGCTGCCTGGGTTTCCCAGCTGCTTTCTTTAGAAGATGTTGATTCAGGGGCACCTCGGTGGCTCAGTTGGTTGAGTGTCTGACTTTGGCTTAGGTCATGATCTCCCAGTTTTGGGATCAAACTCCACATTGGGCTCGCTGCTATCAGCACAGAGCCTGCTTCAGATCCTCTGTGCCCCTCTCTCTCTCTCCAAAATAAATAAAACATTAAAAAGAAAAAAAAGCTTTTAAAGATGTTGATTCAGTGTTTTCATTGAAAGAAGAAACATGATTGAAGAGTTTTCTCCATTTTTCCATTTGCTTAACTTACACCATCTAAATAAAAGGTTGACACACCTTTTTTTATAAAGGGCTAGACAGTAAATATTTTAGGTTTTGTAGGCCATACAGTCTTTGTTTTGTTGTGTTGGTTCAGCTCTGCTATTGTAGCATGAAAGCAGCCATAGACAATATGTTATTGAACGAGCCTGGCTGTTTTCCATAGAAATTTTTTTTACAAAAACATGGGGGATGTATACTTTATTTTACATTAATTATACCTATATAAAGCTGGTACTAATACAAATAAATAAATGAACGGGTGGTGGACTGGATTTGGCCTACAGGTTGTAGTTTGCTAACTCCTGATCTAAGTCACTCAAACTATAGCTAAGGGATATTAGAGTTGGAGGGACCCTTATTAGATTTACACAGTTTTGCTAACTCATGTTGTACATCAGAACTGAAAAACAGAGAAGGGAAATTGTTTACCCAAGGCCACATGGCATATTTATAACAAAAGTGAGAAAGAATCTGTAGCCTTTCATTTCCCAAACTGAGATGTAAGTGAGATGTAAGGTTAACTTTAGTTTGAGAAATGCTGTTTTAAACAAAATTAAACAGATTTCTTTTCTACAAGACTTTTCAACACCTTTTCCTTGCTAAATTCTCTTGCTTAAAGAAGCAGATTAAAAGTAGTTGCTACAAAGCCAAGTGGCTGTCATGCCTCCATTGTATATTCTGTGGATGCCATCATCACTCATACTTTACAGTGGGAAACAGTCATTCAGCACATTTGAGTGATAAGGAGCAGCAGATGGCTTCCCTGTAGGGGACAGTAGTATGAAGGATAATCCAAATTTGTTTTGATGTTATCATCTTGTCGTCATCATCATCATCATCATCATCATCATCATCAGAACTGCTAACACTACGTAACACTCGCTGAGCCAGGCAGGTTTAATACACAGAACCCATTTTCATCAAATACTTGACAGTTATTTTGTGGAACCCCATTTGGGAATGCAGCTCTAGGCTGATTTTATCAAGGAGGTTTTACTACCACTTTCTGTACTTCTTTCATTAGTTGGTTTGTACATTTACTGATGCTGATCTGTAGCTAGATGAGGCCATAGCAAGGAACATGTTGCAGTCTTTGTTTTTAAAAAACTTACCATTTAGATGCGATGTCAGGTTTTATTTTACATTTTGTTTCAGGTAATGTTGTCTGGCTGGATGAAATGACAGCCACACGAGCCCTTATCAATATGAGCTCTTTGCCAGCCCTGGATAAGATAAGAAGCAGGGATGCCAATGAGGACAGGTCATCTGAGAAAAGTAAAAAAGGTAACAACACAAAGGAGGGACTTTTGGGCTAAAAGTCCTGTTATTTACACAGTTAGTTTGGGTTTCTGTGCAGAGCATTATATAGCATTTCATTGTCAGTTGTTTCTAAAATAAGCTATGATGGGGCGCCTGGGTGGCGCAGTCGGTTAAGCGTCCGACTTCAGCCAGGTCACGATCTCGCGGTCCGTGAGTTCGAGCCCCGCGTCAGGCTCTGGGCTGATGGCTCAGAACCTGGAGCCTGTTTCCGATTCTGTGTCTCCCTCTCTCTCTGCCCCTACCCCATTCATGCTCTGTCTCTCTCTGTCCCAAAAATAAATAAACGTTGAAAAAAAAAAATTAAAAAAAAAAAATAAATAAAATAAGCTATGATAATCCAAAGAGGGAGAAAATCTTGAACTTTTAAATTACATGAGATGGAGTTATGTTAAGGTTCATCTTGTTGCTTGCATTATGTTTTAGACAAGCAGGAAGACAGTTCGGATGATGATGAGGCCGAAGAAGGAGAAGTTGAAGATGAGAACTCCAGTGATATAGAGGTTAGTAATAGGGCAAAGATATATTAAAGGTTTGAGTGCAAAAGGCTGTCTTTTTATATGACAGCAAAAGCTGTCTTTTTATATAAGTCTTAAAGACTTAGTGCGTTGCATTCTTCCTCTGGCTTTCACTTTTAGACCTTCGGAGGGTGCACCAGGTGCCTGGCCTTTCAGTTCATGTGGCTGTAATGAGTGATTCTTCTTGAGATCATAGAATTGTACTCATACTTCTGTATAAAAGAAAATGGTTTTATTGAGAAATACTTTGAAGTGTTACCTGTCTAATCCGTAAAATTAAGAAGAAGCAACTGATGGAATACTTCCTGATGGAGCATGTATTTTCTTGGAAATATCAAAGTGTATTCATTTAAAGAACATTTACTGAGTACCTGCTATATACCAAATTCTAGGTGCTATGGATATAGATCAAGCCAAAGTCCTTCCCCTGTTGGAACATACATTCTAGCGGAGAAGACAGAGAATGCACAGATACACTGATATGTAATATAATGTCAGGAAGTGAGGAGTGCTATGGAGGAAAGTAAAGAAGGGTTAGCAGATAGAGAATGATAGAGACTCTTAGAATGTTCAGGGAGAACATCTGACTTAGCAGTGCTTCAGAGGAACAGTGCTGTCATGCTTTGAGAATTGTTAAAGAATGCTTTCTCAATCAATGGTGACTTTGCTGTTGAATAAATATTAAAGAAGCTTTAATGTTTATATTGAAAATGCTCTTTTTTCTTAAGTTGGACACATTGTCTCAAGTAGAAGAAGAGTCTCTGCTAAGAAACGATCTTCGTCCAGCTAACAAACTTGCTAAAGGAAATAGGTTGTTCATGAGATTTGCTACAAAAGGTAAATGTGATTCTTGGCATTGATTTTTAGTTTTAATCAAAGTCATTTATTTTTCAGTGACATCCTTCTCTTTTGAATAGGAAGTTCGGTCAAGTAATCTCAAAGTCCATTCAAACTGTATAATATTCTATGCTTGTAAAACGATGGCTTGCCGCCTAAGTTAAATTTCAGACTTTGAAAGTGAATATTAGCTATTTGTATACTTTTGTGATTTTTGCCTAAAGGAAGTTATTTTCTGTTAAAGCTACTTTGCCCTCTGTGTTTTTCAGCCAAATTATCATCTGAACTATGAAAACATTTTTTTTAAGTTTTTATTTATTTTTGAGAGAGAAAGAGTGAGCAGGGGAGAGGCAGAAAGAGAGGGAAAGAGAATCCCAAGCAGGCTCCATGCTGTCAGTGCAGAGCCCAATGTAGGGCTTGAACTCATGAACCATGAGATCATACATGACCTGAGCCAAAATGAAGAGTCGGATGCTTAACCGACTGAGCCCCCCAGGCATCCCTGAAAACATTATCTATCTATCTATCTATCTATCTATCTATCTATCTATCTATCTATTCATTTCTCAGAGACAGAGACAGAGCGTGAGTGAGTGAGGGGCAGAGAGAGAGGGAGACACCGAATCTGAAGCCGGCTCCAGGCTCCGAGCTGTCAGCACAGAGCCCGATGTGGGGCTGGAACTCATGAACTGCGAGATCATGACCTGAGATGGAGTTGGAGGTTTAACCAACTGAGCCACCCAGGCGCCCCCCTGAAAACATTTTTAAATTATACTTTTAAATTTTTTTTTTTTTCAACGTTTATTTATTTTTGCGAGAGAGAGAGACAGAGCATGAACAGGGGAGGGGCAGAGAGAGAGGGAGACACAGAATCGGAAACAGGCTCCAGGCTCTGAGCCATCAGCCCAGAGCCTGACGCGGAGCTCGAATTCCTGGACAGCAAGATCGTGACCTGGCTGAAGTCGGACGCTTAACCGACTGCGCCACCCAGGCGCCCCTATACTTTTAAATTTATCACAGCAGTGTCCTCCTGGACATTGCTAATAGTGCCATTCAGCTCTAATTCTCTAAGGAGTCCAATTAAAAGCCTCTTAAATTTTTTAATGTTTTTATTTATTTTTGAGAGAGAGAAAGAGAGTGTACATGTGAGCATGTGGGGGCGAGGGGTAGAGAGAGGAAGATGGAGGATCCAAAGCGGGCTCTGCGTGGACAGCCCAGAACCTGATGTGGGACTCGAACTCACCAACTGCAAGATCATGACCTCAGCCGAAGTTAGGTGCTTAACCAACTAAGCCACTCAGTCGCGCCAAGCCTCTTAAGTTTGCAAGGCTCTTTATGCACAATGATTTTGGCGTACATTAAAATATGTAAGAATTTTGAATATGGAGTACTCTGGTTTGTTTTTCTTGACTGAGACATATTTTAAGAGTAGGGGCGCCTGGGTGGCGCAGTCAGTTAAGCGTCCGACTTCAGCCAGGTCACGATCTTGCTGTCCAGGAATTCGAGCTCCGCGTCAGGCTCTGGGCTGATGGCTCAGAGCCTGGAGCCTGTTTCCGATTCTGTGTCTCCCTCTCTCTCTGCCCCTCCCCTGTTCATGCTCTGTCTCTCTCTCTCGCAAAAATAAATAAACGTTGAAAAAAAAAAAAAAGAGTATAGGCTTGGAGTGCCTGGGTGGCTCAGTCAGTTAAGAATCCGACTCTTGATCTCACCTCAGGTCTTGATCTCAGGGTCGTGAGTTCAAGCTACATGTTGGGCTCTGCACTGGACATGGAGCCTAGTTTAAAAAAAAAAAATGGGGCACCTGGGTGGCTCAGTTGGTTAAGCATCCGACCTCGGCTCAGGTCATGATCTCACGGTTTCTGGGTTTAAGCCCCGCATCGGGCTCTGTGCCGACAGCTCAGAGTCTGGAGCTTGCTTCTGATTCTGTGTCTCCCTCTCTCTCTGCCCCTCCCCTGCTCATGCTGTCTCTGTCTGTCTCTGAAAAAAAAATAAATGTAAAAACAAAAAAATTTTAAAAAAAAGTATTGGCTCATTATTTTATCGACTCTGCCTCAGTTTTGGTTTGTCTGTTACCTCCTCATGATTAAATCGGGTTGTGCGTGTTCGCAAGAGTACCACAGAAGTGCTGCTGTTATCATTTTCAGTGCATCGTGTCAGGAGGCACATGATATTTATTTGTCCCGTTTCTGGAGGTGTTAACTTTTCTCACTTGGTTAAAGTAATGATTGTCAGGTTTCTCCTGTTTTTCCATTTGTAAATCTAAAATTTGTAGGGAGGTACTTTGAGATTATGTGAACTGCTTTCTGCTCATCATACTTCCAATTATCATCCATTGAGGACTTTTTAATTCTACATTTCTTTATGAGTTGGCATTCTGCTACAAGGAAGAACTTTCTTTTTGTACCCATTTGTTTATTTACTTATATCAGTTTAGACTCACGAGTCTTATTCAGTGGTTTATCATTCATTCGTATCATTTGTTTGATTTACAAATGTTCTTAGATTCGGCCAGAGGAGTCCCTTCAAGTTATGTTATTTTGCCATGCCTCCATGATTCTTTGAGCACTTTCTTACTTTGTGGCCCAGTGAAACATCTTGTTTTCCCAGACTCAACTTGTACTTTTCCTGTCCCAGATCTGGAATCAGCCATTTCTCCAAGGAGCTGGTGGGCATGTCTTTCTGAAGGGTGTACATACTAGCTTGTGCCACTGTTTACTTGTAGTACTGGATGGATACATTCGCATTGGTTTTCATCCTTTGCAGTCAGTGAGTGCCCTAGGAGCCATCAGAGATGTTTATGTTATGAAAGTTATGTTATGTTATGTTATGTTTATGATGAAAACATCAGAGATGTTTATGTTATGAAAGCCGTCAGAGATGTTTATGTTATGAAAGATCACTGCCCACTTTTTCTTTGTGTTAACTGGCATTTTAACTTGACAGAAGTGATCTTTTCTGTGTTCATTTGAGTGGCTTATTGGAGTGCATTCTAGATAAATGGTGCTCGGCTATTTTCTTTAAGCCATTTTGAGGAACTTAACAATAAATTGGAAAAACTGGTTTACCAAATATATGGAATTATGTATAATCTGTTTCTTTTAATACTTAGATTCTGTGTTATTGGTGTTGTCATTCAGAAACAAATGCCTTTCAGGGGACCAGTAAAAAAGCTACCTCATCTAGAAAGCCTTTTAGTTTTTGAACAGCTCTAATGACTGAAGTTCTCCTATGCTTCTTGGAACCTTGTATGCTGTGTTGTTGTTTTTAATAGTATTTTCTCTGTGAGGTCAGTCAGCTCCTTAACAACAGCTTAACCTCATTCATCTCTGTTTTTTGCCCCACCCCCTCAACACTGCAGTGCTTTTATAGGCACTGAGAGTGAATGTTTGTAATGCATCTTTCCCTTTTATTGGCAAATTGTGCTGGTGTGATCCCAGCTACAGAAAACATTTTTTTTACGTTTATTTATTTTTGAGAGAGAGAGAGCAAGTGCGAGCGAGCGGGGGAAGGGGTGGAAGAGGGAGACACAGAATCCAAAGCAGGCTCCAGGCTCTGAGCTGTTAGCATAGAGCCCGACGTGGAGCCCAAACTCACAAACCGTGAGATCATGACCTGAGCCGAAGTCAGACGCTCAACCGACTGAGCTACCCAGGCTCCCCGGCAAACATTTTTTTAAACCATTCAACATTGTCTTCACACCAATGGGAAATCCTGGGTAACTGTTGTAATTAATTTTTAGATGACAAAAAGGAACTTGGAGCAGCCAGAAGAAGTCAGTATTACATGAAATACGGGAATCCAAATTACGGAGGCATGAAAGGAATTCTTAGTAATTCTTGGTGAGTCCAAAACTTTAAAATACAGTAGTTTAAATAGTACTTAAGGTTTTCTTGATCCTTCAGTTGGTCTTCTGCAGTGCAGTGTCAGTGCCATGTGTGGACTTGAAGGAAGACAAGAAGGAGTCAGGATTCTTAACTGTGGTAAATGGTATGAAAGGCTGAGTTACAGTTTCATGTAAAATGTCTCTGTTTCAGTACCTAACATTTCATCAGTGTATAGTTGAATTCAATTAGTGGATTTCAGAGTCCTTCTTGTTGGTTTTTGATCATGTGCTTATTTTGGAACGTTGCAGGAAGCGAAGGTATCATTCCCGTCGCATTCAGCGGGATGTGATCAAGAAGAGAGCCCTGATTGGGGATGATGTTGGCTTGACGTCCTATAAACACCGACATTCCGGTAGTTGCCTGCTCAGCTCTTGTGTAGACACATGTTTGGCTCCCGAAATCATATTCTTATTCTTAATACAGTCTTTTAAGGTTCCAAACTTTATCATCCTCTCTTCCTTGCCCTCACCCTCTGCCAACATATAGGAAAGTAAGTCAAGTCACAATTAATTTTAAATTGCCCATACAAAAGAGGTCAAATGATTTTATGAAAGCTGTTCTAACAAAAAAAAGGCCAAATGTGACATAGGAAAAAGTGAAAATTTTTTGTAAGAATCTAATTTTTCTACTATTAATATCAAAAGCTGAATGAAAAAAATTTATCAGATGACTTGATTTTATTATTTTTTTGTCTGATGATGAAAATAGGCTGCTGTGTCTGGTGTTTTATGCTTATTGGCTCATGCACACGAATGCCTCGGCTAAATGAGATATCATGACCTGGGTTTCATTTTGTTTGTTCGTTTGTTCCTTCCTTTCTTTCTTTGGTGCTTATTATAGAAGAACCATTTTCATTATGTTTTATAAAGATTTGTTTTTATTTTGAATCTAAAGATGTGAAATCTTCTACATGCTTTGAGAACTAAGTTAGCAGACAAACATGGGATAACATGCATACATGTTTATCATTGTGACAGGGATAAGGAGAGGTGAAGTCTATCGTTTTTATTTTATGTGTATATCCAAAATTGTATATTTGAAATCTGCATCTTAAAAATGCACATACTTTTCTACTACACAGTTATAGGCTTCTAATTTCAGTTACTCTAAGATATTTCTATAATCTTTCTGTATATATTACTAAAGAAATTAAAAAGCAAATTGCCCATAATCCTAGCACTCTAATATAACAACTGATTTCATTTTACATTTTTCCTATTTGTCTCTTCATAATAAATATAATCGCTACGAACATATATTTTATAGTCCTCCACTTATGAGCATCTTCTCATGAACTTTGAAGTTAGAATTGATTTTCATTGTTCACAGTGGTTATGTGCTATAAAGTCACTGTGACAATTGATATAGTGAATACTAAACCATTCAGAGACTCTGGTCACACCATTTCCATCAGCTGATCAATATATAACCTTGTCTGATGTGTGTTTCTGTTTAAAGACATTTAATACATATTATTGATTCATTAACATTGGGCTCACGGCCAACAGCACTATAACTCATGCTTGAACAAAGCTTATTTAACACGTATTTTCTCTATAAGGCATATCACAGCTTTCTTGAGCTTAGAAACACTAGACAGCTTTGGAACTACACTTGGAAGCCCTTTTCAACAGTGAAATCACCAACAAAAGCCTCAAAAATATGAAAAACATGACACTTAATAGTCTGCAAAAAGGATACTTGTGTATAATATGAGAGCTGAAACACGAAGGCAGAGTGTTGCCTTGTTTGACCTCAGCTGGGAATATGCCTGTCTGGTTTTTTTGCCATTCCGCATATGTCCACAAATGATCATGAAAGCACTGTGAGTGTGGATTTTGGAGTTACAAATAAATTTGGCAGATTTGCAAATATAGAACTCATGAATAACGACAGTCGACTGGATTGTAGGTAATTTTATAATATCCGTCAGCTTGCTAGATCATACTTTACCTGCCATTCTTCTGTTGTAGATATCGGAATTGCAACTGGGTTGGCACTAATGTAGATAATGCTCCAGTAAGATCTCAGGCATGGGAACCCCACCTTTTTAAAAAAGGCCACCAGTGTAGAGCAGAAAATCAGATTCGTTAGTTTTAATACTTTTCCTAATGTTTTCTTGGTTAAATTTCTTAGGACTAGTAAATGTTCCGGAGGAACCCATTGAAGAGGAGGAAGAGGAGGAGGAGGAGGAGGAGGAAGACCAGGACATGGATGCAGATGACAGAGTGGTGGTAGAGTACCACGAGGAGCTCCCAGCTCTCAAGCAGACCCGGGAGCGGAGCACATCTAGGCAGTCCAGTGCCAGCAGTTCAGACTCCGATGAAATGGACTATGATCTAGAACTGAAAATGATTTCCACTCCTTCACCAAAGAAAAGCATGAAAATGACCATGTACGCTGATGAAGTGGAATCTCAGTTGAAAAACATTAGGTAAAAGCCTTTTCTTTTTATCAATGCGAGCTTTTAATTTGATTTTTTTAATTAAAAAAATTTTTTTATGTTTATTTATTTTTGAGAGAGAGAAGGAGGGGCAGAGAGAGAGGGAGACAGAGGATCTGAGACAGGCTCTGCACTGATAGCACAGAGACCAATGTGGGGCTCGAACTCACAAACCGCGAGATCATGACCTGAGCTGAAGTCAGACACTCAGCTGACTGAGCCACTTGCTTTTAATTTGATTTTAAATACTAATTCCTAACTTCCTCTTAGCTCCTCTTAATTTTATAATCACTTTTATCTGTTCTAATTTCAGTCTTATGAAGAATTTGAATAAAAGCATCCATTTGTTTCTTTTTTTAAATTTTTTTTTTTCAACGTTTATTTATTTTTGGGACAGAGAGAGACAGAGCATGAATGGGGGAGGGGCAGAGAGAGAGGGAGACACAGAATCGGAAACAGGCTCCAGGCTCTGAGCCATCAGCCCAGAGCCCGACGCGGGGCTCGAACTCACGGACCGCGAGATCGTGACCTGGCTGAAGTCGGACGCTTAACTGACTGCGCCACCCAGGCGCCCCCATTTGTTTCTTTAAATACACAATTGATTCCTTGTTATAAAAATGTTAGTATATTAAGTGAAAATCACCCATGGTTTCAATCTCTCCTAAAATAGAGACTTAGCAATTGAATGAATAATTTTCCTGCTAATTTTATGTGTATACATAACACACGGAGAAATATATTTCTTCAAAAATGAAGTTGGATTTATATTGTTTTACAGTGTGCATTTTCCATTTCATATATATAGACCTCTGTTATTTTTCACCCAGATGTAGTCCATTGTTTGAAAGTAGCATGATTTATTTAACCGGTCCCTTATTGATGGACATTTAGGTTTCTATTTTCTTACTGTTGCACTAATTAAATTTCTTGAATTCCAGTTATTGTACAAAACAATATGTGTGTTTAAAAATGTGGTGTTGCTAAATATCTTTCCAGAAGGGTTTTACTCACTTTATAACCTATTACTTATATACTTACAAACTTATCACTCTCTACTTTTTGCTAACTTTGTGGGCCAAAAAAAAAAAAAAAAGTTATTTTAATGTGTATTTCTTTGATGACTAGTGGGGATGAGCAGATTCCTGAGGGCAGATGTACAGCTCAAAGGGTTGGTTGGGGTCTAGAGTTGCTCTCCCTAAGTGTACTTGGTGGTATGTTTGGGGAAAGGAAAAACAGTTCAATCTGGTTTGTTTGTATGACTTTGTTCATATCCTTATTTTTAGTTTTTAGAGAACTTTCCAGTGTTGAATGCTGTCAGAATAATGCTGGTGCATGGTAGCAGATGTCTTTGACTGAGAAGTCTGCTCTTTAACGAAAGAGATTATAGATCCTCTTGTATCTTGACTGCTGTGAAATCACAGCCTGCATGAACAGAGATCCCTGAGCGCTTTGCAGGCCTTACTTAATGTTTGTCTCAGAAGGGAGGGAACTTGTAATTATACATTCTGTGATAGTTTACAGGTATCATTTGTGGAAACCACCCTGGAAAACTCAGGAACCTATTTGCCCTGACTAGTCTCTCTGTAGCAAGCTGATCATGATTTTTATAAGCAAATAATTATTGGTGTATGGTATTTGTGAGTGAATATTTGGTATATTAAATTGGGTATCTTAAGTTTTCTCCAAAGTATATGAGATTGTTGCATAGGCGTTGTCCCACAGTTGAAGTTGGTTAATTGTGCCTTTTTTTTTTTTTTTTAAAGGAACTCCATGAGGGCAGATACTGTATCCACAAGCAATATCAAAAACCGAATCGGTAACAAGTTACCGACTGAGAAATTTGTAGATGTCCGACATCTGTTAGATGAAAAACGTCAGCACACACGTCCACGGCCACCAGGCAGCAATACTAAATCAGGTAGTATTCATTTGCATTTCTCAGCTTCATTCTGAGCTCCAGAAAGTGAATTCAGGCAGAGATAAGTCTTTGGTTAAAACATTGCCATTAGTGAACTGATTTAGTTACCCTGCTTCATCACTTCTAAATTTTTGGTTAGGCATTGGAACCTTAAGACATGGAACATAATCATACTTTTGCAATACTGGCTTTCAATATTTTTGTCCCAATTATTTTGCTCTGAATGTCATTGATATACTTCATACATAACGATAATAGAAATTAGGTTGGGTTGTTGTGTAAATGGTTAAGAATTTGAACTAGATAGTATATATGTGCAAATACACATAGAGTGGGTACTTGGGCATGCCTGCTGTGTGCCAGGGGTAGGTGCTGGGAGTGTTAGAATCTTTGGAGGGTCTGCCGAGTCATCCTAGGACTCAGATGTAGTAACGTGAGTGTGCACATTCAGGTAATCCCACCCCACAGCAGAGTGTAAGTGTTCTCATAGGTCTGTAAGCAGTGGGCATTGGGCACACGGAGGGAGGGAGGTCTACTCAGGGAATTGTGGAAGGCTTCTCAGAGAAAGTGGCTTTAGAGCAAGGCCTTGGTAGGGGTGGTGTGGGCTCTCAGTTGGCAAACCTAGTTTTTTGATGTGGGAAGTAACCTAATCTTATGTCTATTTTAGAAAGATAATTTTGTGACCAGGTGGGGTAGGGTAGAGATTTAAATAAGTAACAAGGACCTGATCTAGATCAGGGAAAGTGGAGACAGAATGGATGAGAACATCAAACTTTGTGAAGATAGAAGACTCAGCATTGGGAAGAAGGGAGCAAAGGGAGAGGAGCCAAAGGGCTCAGCCCTGAGGAACCAGAAAGTTGGGAATGCTGTTCTGTGAGACAATTAGCAGGATGGGTAAAAACCCCAATGACTTGCTAATAAACCTGTTGTTGCTGCTGCTGCTGCTGCTGCTGCTGCTGCTGCTGCTGTGTATTGTTAGAGGGAACTCAAGAGGACAGACTTCGGAGGGATGGGAGGGAGGAAAAGCAAATTTGATTTGGAATATCTTCCCTTGATCCTTTGGGTTTTAGCCATCTTGTTACATTTATTGTTAAATGTAATAAGTTTATCAAAAATTCCTTATATGTTCAAAGACTGTGGCTTCTGCCCTCAGGGAATTTATAGTATTGTTAGCTGAGATGTTTGGAAATTCTTTGGTATACTTGGTTCTACTAAAAACAAAAAAACAAAAACAAAAAAAACAAAAAATCCAAACAGGTGATTCTGCCTCAGAAATTCCTTTCTGGAGCAGTCAGCTGAGAGGCTTTTTTTCCATTGAAAGCCCCTATGTCTGCACTTTCCTAGGGGAATCCAGACTGATTACACAGAAGAATTTTAGAAGCTTGATTTTGTCAGGCTCTTTGTCCTCCTTTGGGGAGATTTGGCACTAGGTCCTGTAGAGATCTCAGGTTGACAGTATGAATAGCAAAGCACACAAGCTTGGTCACAGTAATACTTTTTTTTCTTCTTCTAGATATACGCCAGCGGTTAGGAAAAAGACCATATTCTCCAGAAAAGGCTTTTAGTAGTAACCCAGTCTTTCGGAGAGAGCCTTTTTCTGATGTACATAGTAGACTGGGTGTTCCCAGGCAAGATGTTAAAGGCCTCTACTCTGATACTCGGGAGAAGAAATCAGGTTGGTAACACTTAAAACTGAAGGAGATAGGAATTGGGTAAGAGCAGACTATAGCATAGAAATACTTTGTTAGTTGAAGGCAGGAAATAGCATATGTCAGAATTAAATTATTTTTCCTCTTCCGTTATAGTCATTGTCATAATTGTAATAATAACAGTATAGGAAACTTAGAAAATAGAAAAAAACAAAACCAGCCTTGGTTCTTTCTGTTTAGCACAAATACTTTTTAGTCTTAAGTCTCCATTAAAGTCTTTGTCCATATACGTAACCTGCTTTCTTCATTTTAATTGTGATCATTTTTCCACACTGTTAAATTCTTTTTTTTTTTTTTTTAAATATTTTAAATGTTCATTTTTGAGAGAGAGCACGAGCAGGGGAGGGACAAAGAGAGGGGGACAGCTGTGCTGACAGCAGAGAACCTGATGCGGGGCTGGAACTCATGAACCGTGAGATCATGACCTGAGCCGAAGTCAGAGGATTAACTGACTGAGCCACCCCGGTGCCCCACATGTTGTTAAAATTCTTTATAAATAAAATGTTTAATTGCCTTATAGTATGCTATGAAATTCTAAACACATATTTCTCTATTGTGAGATATTAATAAAGTATATTTTAAAAATGAATAGATATTGGGCCAAATCTCTGAAAGTTTACAGTGTAGCAGGTCCCTCACTTTGCAGAATTTATAGCTGGGAATGATCTGGGAATGGCCCGCTCCCGGCAGAATGAAGCTCTACACTGAATGGTGAGTCTCACCAGGGAGGGGAGATGTAGCATAAGTAGCCTTGCAGGTGATTCTGATACGCATATGGGAGGCACATGTCCCTAGCTGTGAGAGTCTCCCATTGGGTCCAGATCCCTCACTTTGCAGGCAGGGGACTATAGCCAGGGAAAGGAGATAACCTTCCCAACACTGCACAAAGGTTCCAAGAGCCACAGACCCCCTCCCCAGTGTTTCTTGCACATTAGGTTGTTGGCAGTGCCCCTGCTTCTCAGCATTGACCACCAAAACTGAAATGCCTTCTCACCCAAACAGGTAGTTTATGGACTCGCTTAGGATCTGCACCCAAGACCAAAGAAAAGAACACGAAGAAGGTGGATCACAGAACACCGGGCACTGAGGAAGACGACTCTGAGCTGCAAAGGGCATGGGGGGCTCTGATAAAGGAGAAAGAACAGTCTCGCCAAAAGAAGAGCCGGTTAGATAACTTACCATCTCTCCAGATTGAAGTTAGTCGGGAAAGCAGCTCTGGTTCAGAGGCAGAGTCCTGATGCCCTTGGGGCCAATGGCAGCTGCCCTAAAGTCTGACATTCTCGTGCAGGGTGGGGTGCACAGTAGGAACCTTCCCTCCCTCCCCCTGCAGGAGTTGGCGCCTCTCCTGCTCTTACACAGTCACCCTCAGCTCTTGCTACTTCAGCAAGACATATTAAGAATGTGACGTGTTTTGAAGGGCATCTATCTTTTGCTGCAGAGTTAGAGTTCTGGGCCCTCAACTTTTTTCCCACTATCCCACAAGCTTTACCCTTTGAGGAAAAGGCAGCCCTCCAGATTTTGTAGACGTTTTTCTTAATATTTTTAACATTGTGTCTTTTAAAGAAATGTTTTACACAGTTCATCCAAAGAGCAGAGAACTGAACTTCTCACTATTGCCTTGGCCCTGACAGCTGTTACCAGCACCCTTTTCCCAAGAAAAGTCAATTCCCAGGTGCTTATTGGACAGCCTTCGAGGGGGAAGATGAGGGAAGCTGCCAGCTCACCCTTCCAGGACCCTAGTGTCGGGGCCGAATCTCATGGACCTGACTACAGAGGTGCACCAGTGCCGCCCAGGTAGATAAGAGATGCAGCGTCGATCGTGCTTCCATTCCTTCCTGGGGATTTCTGTTAGGGGCCTCTTCGTAGCAGTCAGCTTGAAGTGAAGATCAAGTTCAGTGCTGTGGGATTTTTAGGAACAAAAAACTGTGACTTCTGGATTTGGGGTGGACTTTTGTGCTAGGGGTGGGGTCATGGGTTAATGTTGAACAATTTTTAAGTCTGTATTATGTTTAAAAATATTAATGATTTAAAAGTTAAAATTTTTAATTTTTATATGTGAAAATACTTCCTGTTGGCTACAAGGGAGCTCAAGTGGTGTCTTATGCGTGCTGTTAAATATATATTATATACTTTGGAAGAAGGCAAAGAGAGGAGTCTCATTATTTTTAAATGATCCTAATTGTATAGTCTGTCTGTTGTATATAGAATTCAACTTGCTTTTTGGCCACTGTAGGAAAAAAAAAATCCATCCATCAGAGATGGGGTCCTGTTGTTTATTATCACTTCAGAAGTGATACGTTGGTATTTATTCTATTTCCAAGTTCTGGCGCCTGAAGTTATCTTTAAAACTGGCTAATAAGATCATAGTTATGGAAATTTTAGCTTGTTTATTTCTTGTTTGTTTCTAAACTCCTTTCAGATTATTTTAAAGGCAGTAGATTATTTTGTCTTCCTGTTTGATCTCTATCTTGAAGTATTTAATGTTTATATTCCTTTGCAGGCTTAAAAATAGTGTTTCTCTTCAATTCACTAGAATTTAAGAGTTAGAGATTGTAAACCTTTGTCCCTTTGTGGTGTCACAGCTCTTCACCTGTCTGGCTTGTTTCAGTACCTAGTGTAGCCCTGGATTCTAGAGATCTTTACTTGTGGCTGAGCTAATGGTCGCATTGATAGTTGATTACAGTATGGTGTGATTGAATACAGAATGCTGCTGCTAATAAAGAAAATAAAGGGCTGTGGGACTTAAGAGCTGCAGCAGTTGTACTGTACCATGTTTTGTTGGTTAAACTGCTTTTTTCACTCCCTTTAGAAAGATCGGAGCCTGTAACTATTGCATGTTTCTGCTTCCTGATAGGATTCTGGGAAAGAGCTGGTTCTCTGCCAGTTGAGACCTAATGTTTCTGAAGTTTCTCAGCTGTTTTGGTCCTGTGAAGCACACAGCTGAGAGCCAGGTTCTTGAGAAGGGGCAAGGTTTAGGGAGTTGGTAGAGTGAGAAGGACAAGGACCTGAGAGTCAGAGACCCAGGTGCCAACTCCTGGTTCTGTCCACGGGCCTGGGCCTCAGTTTTCCCATCTGGCAACTGAATGGGCTGGTACCACAGCTTCTGACTTCATTGGTGCATCTCTGTGGTGTTTTTACTCTTCCTGAAGCAATGGTTGTGGTGGGCTGGCCAGCCCTGGTTTCTGTTACAGGCGTGGGGTGGGTCAAAGAGACAGTTGAGGGTTGTGACACCATGAGGTTGTGGACAAGGATTCACCCCCATCCCTTTTCCATTACAGTCTGTGGGTCTTCAAGCATGACAAAGATGTCCTTGTGGTCAGGGTCCTAATTGATGTGGTCTCAGCAGTGTTCAAGAAATGCCCTTCTTTATGCTTCTGTGTTTCCCAGTCATGACCTTTTCCACCAGTAGTTCAGGCCCATCTGTCCCATGACCTTAAGCCCTTGCCAGTCTCCTTTTAGAGATCAGGGAAGGCTTTCTGGGAGGGTGGTGGTGGTGTATAGTCAAAACTGGACTTTTGATCTAACCAAGAAAAATGCCTGCTTGAACAGCCTTGCAGTCCTTACAAATACACAGAACCAGAAAAGTATCTTAAAGATTTTATTTCCCCAAGTTATGGTTGGTCACCTCCTGTCTCACTCTGCAGCCTACACTCAGGCACTCAGATCTTGAAACATCTTACAGGGGCTTTGAATGCCCAGGCCCTCTCTTTGGAGTTTGGGAGTGGGGGTGGATAGTCAGGATGGTCCCCTAGTGGCAGCTCAGCGTGCCTGGGTGCTCCTTATGCATGTGGGCAGGAGAGCTACACACTTTTCTGTATTCTTCTTAGTCTTTACACATGAGATTTGAAATACGTTTTGCTGCTTGATAGTAATTGCAGATACCTCATTTCTGTGTCCCCACTCTCCCTCTTGGGAGACACACCAGCTACCCAGGAGAACTTGGGGAGCCGTGACAAGCGTTCCTCTGGCCTCTAGTCTGGTCCCATGAAATCTTCCCCTTAGTTCAGTCACTATCTTCTCCTGCTGTATCCCTGTGGCAGCCTCCTCCCCGGTCTCTGCCCCGTACCCCGTCCCTTCCTCTGTTATGGGCACTGCAGCTGGGATAAACTTTCCTTGTTTTTTGCAGCTTTACTGAGATATTAATTACATAGCATACAGTTCCCTCTTCTATAGTATACACTTCAGGGGCGCCTAGCCAGCTTAGTTGGTAGAGCATGTGACTTTGATCTTAGGGTTGTGAGTTCGAGCCCCACGTCGGATGTAGAGGTTACTTAAAAATACCTTTAAAAAAACAGTATACACTTCAGTGGCTTTTAGTCTATTCACAGAATTGTGCAACCATCACCATAGTCAATTTTAGAACATTTTCATCACCCTAAAGAAACCCAGTACCCATTAGCAGTCACTCTCCAGTCCCCTTTCCCACCCTGGCAACCACTACTTGTTGTCTCTATGGATTTGCCTATTCTGAACATTCATATAAATGGAATCATACACTTTGTGGTGATTTGTGATTGGCTTCTTTCACTAAACATGTTTTTGAGGATCATGGTGTATTGTAGCATGTGTCAGTACTTCTTTTTATTAACGAATGATATTCCATTGTATGAACAGTACATTTTATTTATCCGTTCACCAGTCGATGGTCATTTGAGTTATTTCCATTTTTGGCTGATATGACTAATGCTGCTATGGAACATTTATGTTCCAAGTTTTACGTGGTGATGTTTTCATTACTCTTGGGTTATATACCTAGGAGTAGAATTGCTGGGTCATATGGTAACTCCATCTTCACCTTTTGAAGAATTGCCAGACTGTTTTCCCAAGTGGCTCCATCATTTTCCATTTTTCTCATTAGTGTATAAAGGTTCCAGTTTTTCCGCATCTTCATCAACACTTGTTATTTTGCAGTGTGAGTTGGTGTCTCATTGTGGTTTTGATTTGCATTTCCCTGATGACTAATGATGTTGGGCATCTTTTCATGCACTTCGGAATGAACTTTCTTAAAGTTATTCCTGTTATTCCTCTGCTTAAAACCTTTCCAAACTTCACTGTTGCACTTGGAATAAATTCCAAACTACTGTGGTAGCTCACAAAGCTCGTGTTCTCATCCTCCCCTGCCCTTGTGCCCACAAGTTCCCTGGACCCACCTTGATCTCACCAGCCTTTCAAACTCTGCTCGGTGCTGTTCTTCTCTAGCAGTGACGCGCTCCCCCGGACCTTTCTCTCTCCCATCTGAGCCTTGCCTTCTCTTTTGCTCATCTTCAAGGACTTAGAGACCCCTCCAGGAGGCTACCTCCCAACTTCCAGAGCCAGATCATGGGCCCCTGCTATGTATCCCACAGTACTGCCTTGGACGAGACTCGGCTCCTTCCACGGTTGGGTTATACAGTCACACCTAAGATAAAAATGGAGTGTAACCAAAATTCCTCTTGGAAACCCTGAGTAAGGTGCCATGTTGAAAACCAGCATCGAAAGATCCAGCACAGTTGGTTCCTTCCTGTGTGGGAATACATCAGAGTTTCTTTGGTTGAGCTCCAGATAAAATGGTTGGCCTGCAATTAGGGCCATATTGTGCAAAAATACCCACATATTTTTAGGTGTTGGACTTACACTTAGGCAAGCAGCTCACTTTTGAAAGGGCTCTTGGGAACTGTAACAGGCCACAAGGAGCGGCAGGCGCACAAGCTTGCCTTAGGCCCTCCAGCCGGTCTGTTCAGTGAGTGGAGGCGCCGGTGAAATGGCGCAAATGACTTAACATTGTTTTCCTTTTTCCTTGTCTTTTTTTTTTTAACTTTTCAGAAAAATATACCATTGTGTTTGCCTAAGTGAAATGTGTGTATGATGCCAAATCTCTGTACCCGTCCCCGCCCCCTGCCCCGAGTCAGCACACCTATATGCTGAATTGTAATACCCTGATCCTACTTTGTCTTTTTTGCTAGATTGTAAGCTCCATGAGAGCAGAGACCATGTCTGGTTTGTTCATGGGGGTTTCTCCAGTCTTAGAACATGTCTGGCACCTGGTAGGTCGTCTGGAAACATGTGGTGGGTGAGTGTATAAATCCTTCAGCTGCAGGAACAGCTCCATTTTCTGAGGCCCTGGGGTCCTATTACAGGCTAGTCCTTGTTTTCTGCCCTGTACACACAATACTTGATGTTCATGTTTTATTTTCCCTGTTAGCCTGTGAGCTCCTCACGAGCAGGTGTCTTCATGTTGTTATCTCTGTCCTCCCACCATGCCAGTTCAGAGTAAGTAGTACTTCAAGAGTGGTTGGTAAATGAGTGAATTACGGTAACAACCCAGCTCTGGCTCCTTTGTCTGCAAGCTGGTCAAATTCTAGGTAGGACTACCAGATTCAAAAAGAGGAAGATGATCCAGAAGTGCATAAACTGTACTTGTATAAGGAAAAAAAAAACCTCATTAATTCGATCTCCATAAAATTCAAATTTTGATGATCTGGTCATATCTGAGCTGAAGCTTACTTGCTGTGTAAAGAATTTGTTAGAGAATCATGGAGGATATTTTTTAGAAAGCATTCATCTGCCCCAGGAGAGCAGGAAAGGAAGCTGGCCGGTGGATGAGAGGCCCCAAAGAGGGATTGCTGAGCCAGGTCTTAGGTGGGTCCTGTTGGAGAGGAAAGTGACATCAGTCCAGAGAAGGTGAAGAGGAACCCCTTTTCGGGCAGTAGCTCTTTTGCCTCCAGCAGCCCTCCACCTCTCAGTCTGGGCATTCTGAGAGTTATGCTGAAGTGCTAGTGGGCAGTTTGGATTCATATTAACAGCAGATCATGGCTTCACGGATCAATTCATCACTGCACAAATAAATTTGGTGTATGAATAGTTGCTTTTAAACTTTATATAATGGGAAACAAATGAGAAGTTAAACCATTTTTTTTTCCTTTAAGAACTAAAAGTACAGAATGTTTTTGATAATTTTGAGAAAATCACACTTGCCTCAAGGCAGATTGTTATTGCATAATCTGACCAACAGAAATCCAGAACTTTCTTACATGTTTATTAAATAAATCTTAGAAGAAAAAATATGGTAGCGTTTTTTAAAAATGAAATTCTATGAACATTTGAAAGGACTTTGATGTTCCTCGGAACATTTACGGAAATGCTGGCTCAAAAGCCTATTTCAGATTGTGAGCACTAAAGTGGGACTTTCCTGTGCTATAAATAAAACTCTAGAGTATGGGTGGTACTAACCTGCCCTAGGCTTCTTACCTGTTTTTGTTTGAGCAATTCTAGAGGCCCTCTCTGCATGACCAGATTCTTCAGTAGCTGAAACTTTGTGTTATCTCCAGTTGTCTGTCACCCTCACCCCTGACTGGTGTAGGTTAGTTAGTGAAGGCAGGAGGCCCACACCATTGGCAGGAGAGGAGACATGACCTTTCTGTCCCTTCCTGGGTGTTGTGTGTTTACCTGTGTGACACATCCCCTCTTGTCATTGGCAAGGATTAGAGGGCCTATGAGCAGTAGGCAGCACTTTTAGCTCAAGTAGGGTGTCTTTTGGGGAGGGTCAAATAGAGTGCCAGAGGCTGGGCCTGAAGCCCTGGGGACTCATTTTGTCTCCCATACAAACTGGAAAAGACTGAACAAATCCCTTCACCTCTCTGGATATCAGTTTCTCTATCTGTCAGATGAAGGGCTCACCTGGGATTGTCTCCTGGTTTCCTTGTAGTGCTAATGTTGTGTTCTAGGATCTTTGCTCTAGTTTTCCAAAGACCATTAGGAACCTAAGTTGAACAGGAAGGAGGTAGGGGCGAGCAAGAGGCCCAAGTCCTTGGACCCTTGGTCCGTAAACCAACCCCTCAGGGAAAACCAAGAGGATCCTCTTCCATGCTCCCTCCCCATTAAGCCCACCTTCCCCAACACACACACACACACACACACACACACACACACACACACACACACAC